>NC_091121.1:25528436-25730936 GCF_040183065.1 Periplaneta americana
GAAATGGTGAACGGGAGAAGAGTTCGGGGCAGAAGAATATAGGCTATCAGATGATAGACGACATTAAGATATATGGATCGTATGAGAAGATAAAGAGGAAGGCAGAAAATAGGAAAGATTGGAGAATGCTGGATTTAAAGTGAAAGACCTGCCCTTGGACAGAACACTATGAATGAATGAATTTCACAATATTTCCGTAAGTCATTACCTTATTCATAATTAAGCTATTGTAACATTGCCGGAAAATTCCAAAAAATATTGTTTAGTATTTAAGCTCGGTATTCAAAAATTGTTAATGAGTATAATGTCTACAAAGAAGAAGAGAGCCTTAATGACTATCTATAGATAAAATTGTCAGAAAGATGCAGATGCAAGGATACAATAACTATTTTATCAGGGTACGATTTTGTACTGTAAATTGTCAGAAAAAATGTAAATACAAGCTTAAAAAAAATTACTATTTCATTTCGTAAAACCTGAAAACCTATGTTGGAAAATCTACTACAAAAATGGTATTGGGAAATTTTTGAAACCAAATATATTGAGAAGTAACGACAGTAGGAGAAAGTTCTTTGAAAAATTTGTATTGGGAAATTAGGTTTTGGAAACAAGTGCATTGGGAAAAATGTTTTGGGGAAAGTATTGGGTAATCATTTAAGAATAGCGCCGAACAAAGAAAGAATACAAGAAAGAATTGTTTTGTTTCTAGTTACCTCTAGTTGTCTCCCCGTTATCATAATTGTAATTATATTCGAAATCCACGAATTCAAATTAGGTTAATAGTAGTGGAATACAAAGATCGATGAAAGTCCATTAAAATAATAGTAGGCCTATACATCCAAGAGTCTCGTTATCCTAGATTTGCCATAAATAAATGTGTTCTTTCAGAATGAGAAGACATCAGGAAAAATTTGCCTTTATTCTTCGTTTAAGTTTGCTATGTTGTGACGAAATTTTTCAGTAATCCGTATGAGTTTGCGGCGATCTCTAATACACATATCATAAAATAAATTGTGTTTTGAAAATGATCTTACAGTAGTTACGAAGTAAGAAGAAGAAGGAGAAGAAGAAGAAGAAGAAGAAGAAGAAGAAGAAGAAAAAAAAAGAAGAAGAAAAGTATTGTTACCATATATGATAACAGCGAGAAGCAAAGAAAATTTCACAATCCTGAATAAGACAAATTGAAAATTTATGATGAAGTTTACAATCTAGAATAGGTACTGTGAAAAGAATCGTATTGGTCTGAAATCGAGTGAAGTAAGGTGAATCTAAGTAAGCAGCGGAGGGACGATGAATGTGAAAATATACAGAGATCAGCAGAGGGAAGGAACCACGGTAGGAACAGAGAAATGCAGACGACTCTAAATTTCAACGTGGATCCGAACCAGCGCTCATTTCTAGTTTCTAGTCCAAGAAATGACGTCTTACGTCACAAAGCTATTATAAAGGACATAGCTCTTATTTACTGGTATGAATTATTAATATGAATTTCCCTGTTGTAAAATATTAATACTTTTCTTCTTATAATATTATTTAATAATTTGGTGATACTAAATTCCATTTCTCGGTAGAAATATTCTTTAAAGTTATTACTGTTCAAGATCTCTCTTACGTTATATTCTCTTCTGTATCTTAACGTCAAAGGAGTCCCCCTGGGACTTATTTATACTAGACTCTGAAAAGAAATTGCAGGTAAGAGCCCTTCGTATGAGGGGATTTATTCCTTCCATAATGCAGTAGACTCTTTGATGCTCTATATGCACTGCAAGAAAATCTAGAGAGACTTCTTATAATTCAATTTTTCTCAAACAATATCTAGCTACGATAATGTATATCATTTCGTTATGCTCTTCAATTACTGCATGCATCTTTATTAGGCAACGTTTTAGAGAGAAAATAATTTGTTTCTATGTAAAACCAGTGTCCATATAATGCAATTTCATCTTGCACTATCCCGAAACAAAATGTCTGAAACATTAAAATTAAGCACATTGTTTGTTTTTATTTATCTAATAGATATGATATTATTCCCCTCCGAATTATTAACATACATAAACTTTATTTTATCTAATATTAAATTTTCGTAAGTAGCATTGGATCTATTAGAGTGTGAATAAGTACTGAGATGAATTTTTTTTTTTTTTGTAATTGAACATTACTGGGAAAAATGAGTACTTTTGGTTAGTTGATATTAAATATGGGAAAAGAGTGAACCAAAATTGAAACGGAGGTAGATAAAGGTAGAAACTAAACTTCAGCTTATTTATTTATTTATTTATTTATTTATTTATTTATTTATTTATTTATTTATTTATTTATTTATTTATTTATTTATTTATTTAACCTGGTAGAGATAAGGCCATCAGGCCTTCTCTTTCCCTCTACCAGTTGATAGAAGTGTAGAGAAATGTGAGAGTTGGCACACATCAATCCACTTAATGTTGATGACGATGATAGATATAATTATACAGTGAGAATATATTTCGGGTTCGAATGTACAGTAGGTAGGACTACAAATGTATTGACAGTTAAGAAAATCCGTATTTCCAATTCTGGAGTGCTCGGGAAAAGTGACATAAGTCAGTTTTCACAAACGTTTTTTCATAATTTATTGACAACTTACACCGGTTTATGTCGATTTGATTTTTATTCTGTATGGATTATTGTAATGGGAGGAATACTTATGTATTTTTTCGAGGAATACTTATGTATTTTTTTCCAATAAATTATCAAACAAGATTTGTGGAAACTGACTTGTGTCACTTTTCCCAAGCACTGCAGAATTTATAGTATTCTTATTAAGGGGAGAGGATGGTATTTTAAAAAACTTTTTTCCTATTTGGTGTAAAATATTAAGTTTTTGTATGTAGAGAGCTCATAGCTGTGGCAACTCAACCAAATAAAAACATTTTGAAAAGAAATAATTTGGGAGCCCAAATTTGAAAAAAAAATATACATACCCAATGCAGGATTGTACTAACACCGATATATCTAAACCGTTTTTAAAGATAGATTCAAACAGTTTTTTGCAATGTATTTGCAAAAGCATGTTCTACAAACTGTCTGTAACAGGATTTTGATATTAGTCTCTACGTTTATAAAATAAACAATTAACATTTAATAACAATTTTCTGATTTCCTTTCTTGCAAGCAAACTGACGTATTTTTTAAATGAAATCAATTAACAAAATTCTGTTATAGAGAAAAGTTTCCTAATAGTCTAAAGAATGTGTTCTAAATTTCATGCATGTATCTTTAATAGTTCAGAAATTATATCCATTTTTGTCTGGCAATGTAGCAAAGAAATAAAGTTACCGGAAACCGAAAAAAGCGGGCGTGTGATATAAAAATCCATAACGCAAGAAGTTTAAAAATGACGTCTCAACATCCGATAGTCCACACCTGTGGAGTAATGGTCAGCGCGTCTAGCCGCGAAAGCAGGTGGCCCGTGTTCGAGTTCCGGTCGGGGCAAGTTACCTGGTTGAGGTTTTTTCCGGGGTTTTCCCTCAACCCAATATGAGCAAATGCTGGGTAACTTTCTGTGCTGGACCCCGGACTCATTTCACCGGCATTATCACCTTCATTTCATTCAGACGCTAAATCACCTAGATGTTGATACAGCGTCGTAAAATAACCCAATAAAAATATCCGATAAGGGCACAAATACCCACAATATGTAATGCAATGCATTCCACACATATCAAAGGGTATTTTAAAGATTTTTTTTTTAATTTAATTTACCGGAAACAACAATAAAAGTGGGCGAGTGATTTAAAAATCCATAACGCAGGAAGTTTGAAAATGGCGACTCAACATCCGATAAGAACACAAATACTCACAAAATGGTATGCTATGCATTCCACTCGTATCACAGAGTATTTTAAAGAATTTTTTTTTTAATTTACTCATTTTTCACCAAAAAATACCATCCTCTCCCCTTAAATTTATCCGTATAGGGCAGTTTCTGTTTGATGTTTTTGCAATTCACTGCGGGCTAAAGCAAGAAGATGCACTATCACTTTACTTTTTAACTTTGCTCTAGAATATGCCATTAGGAAAATCTAAAAAAAGAGAGAGGGTTTGGAATTGAACGGGTTATATCAGTTTCTTGTTTATGCGGATGACGTGAATATGTTAGGAGAAAATCAACGAAGGGGAAAGAAGGGAATTTTACTTGAAACAAGTGAAGAGGTAGGTTTGGAAATAAATTCCAAAAATACATTGTATACTAGTGGCTTGTGCAGCAAATGCTGCAAACTAAGTTCATTAGACGTTCAAATAAACATTTTTCAGATTTATTTTCAATGAAGAATACCAGACATTCTGAAAGTTATTTGCTTCCATAATAATGAAACATACTCTCTCTCGAGCCAATACTGAAGAGAACCACGCATATAAATATCTACACCAAACCGCCATTAAATATGTGAAAAAGACCCAACACCACTTGATTAATAACTATAAAAATATTTGATTTTTAATAATATTATTATCTTACGTAAGTTTTATAGCTTCCAGTAACATATACTATATATATAGGTTATTATATAGCCGCCACTCAGTAAAATATAGAAATCAAAATCTAATTTAAGTTATTCTCTACATCTACTTATATAACCCCAAAATGTTTCACTTTCATAACTTATCATCAATATAGCATTAATATGTATGATTAATGAAAAATAGTCACATCGCGGCATTAACTACAATAATATTTCATTTCTTATAGTAATAATGTCATCAAACCATCTCAAGTTTTGTAGATTTTAACATCCAATACACAGCTGTACCCAGAAAATTACACGCAACAGAATCGAACCTTTAAATTATTTTTAGTAAGTTAAGTTTTTAATAACCAATTTCATTTGAGCTCTAAATATGTCAGCATTCTTGCAGATTATGGCCTTTGTGTAATATTGTTTACTGTAGTGTGTGTTTTGTTTTATTCTGAAATGCAACACGACCGACTTGATGCTCGCTTCGCTTCTCCTGAATGCAATTAGTTAGTTCTCAAAACTGATGACAAATGGATTTTGGAAAATAGGAAAATTATGTAGAAAAATTGACATTTCACTGAAAACTACTATTTTTCCGAAAAACTTTGGGTTCCAAGCTTCAAAATGAGAGGCCATTTATTAAAATCCGTTGAGCCGTTTTCCCGTAATTTCCATTACCAGTTCAAATTATATATATATATTATTATGTTTCGTAATCAGAACATAGTACGAAATGGAAATATAAAAATTGGAAATTTATCCTTTGGAGAGGTGGAAAAATTGAAATATCTTGGAGCAACAGTAACATATATCCTGGCCCTAGTAAGGATGATCATGATGGCGGTTGGTGGTAATGATTAAGAAGCTGATAATGATGAATATTGTGAAATGCTTAACTGGCCTACCATACGTTTAGGAACTATTCAAAGGAGTTCATCATTACCAGGTCGGGCTCAACCCTGTCTGATTGTTATGCTGTAGGGAGGTCTTCTGTCCAGACTGTGGTATGACGGCTGAAGTTCTGTGATCAGATAAAGTATAATCAGAATATATTTGCTTAAGCAACATTTTAATATGCATTGTCTGTAGCCGCTCTCACCGAGATGGATCGGTATTCAGGGCAGGTCGTGTGCTTCCTTGCCTTCCTGATTAGTTCACGGCGAGGCTTATTGGGGTAGCACTTCAAATTAATTGTCAGGAAAAATAATACTTGTCTCTGTGTTCGTCATTCATTACATTCAGTTTTACTACGAGACATATATTGGAGTCCAGCGTTCGTATGGCGTAATGTTTAAAATTATAATGAGTGTGAGTTATTGTAGTTTGCTTGATTTACATTTAGTTTAGGATAGTCTAGAAAATTTGTCGCCCTTTTGCTTTTTCTTGAATGGATGAACTTTGTTCTCCTGCAGAGGAAAGTAAAGTTGTGTTTTATTTCCAGTGCCCCTCTACTCATGTATCTTGTGCTTAATTAAATCAGCTTTATGAACAAATGAAGAAGACTAAGAATTTCTTTTCATAATGTGTCACAATGTTCCCACAGGACACCTATATTATTAATAATTGATTAAATGGCGATCTTACTCGTCTTAATTATGTAAGCATGTGTGGCTTACAGCTGTGTCGGTGCTACTTGACACCATCCTCAGAGCCTACTAGATCTCGGCGCTATCTCAACTTCGCTGCCTATTGTGTGGGTGCGTTCGTGTGATGAAGAGTTGTATCAAATAGTGTGTGTGTTCTGAAATTGTGTGTTGAGAATTTGATTAGGGTGTGTTTTAGTGTGTCTGTATATTTCATATTGTTCTAGTGTGTTGAGTTTTTGGTTTTTGGGTTGTATGTGTAGGATTTCCATGTCTGTATTTATGTTATTGTATATGTGATTAGCATTAGTTATGTGTTCGGCATATGTAGATGTATTGTGTCCTCTGGTTATTGCTTTAATGTGTTCTTTGTATCAATACATCTACTTATGCCGAACACATAACTAATGCTAACCACACATACAAAAACATAAATACAGACATGAAAATTCTACACATACAACCCAAAAACTAAAACCTCAACACACTAGAACAATATGAAATATACAGACACACGAAAACACACCCCAACGAAATTCTCAACACACAACTCAATTTCAGAACACACACACTCTTTGACTCTACATTATACCACACGAACACACTCTCACAGGAAACAAAACAAGACGCGCCAAGACCAACAACGACCAGTTCTGAGGATGACCCATAAATAGGTCGAAACATGTAAACAAGAATCGTTAGAATTTAACACATGAAAGTCTTATCATACATATTCCGAAGTGATACAGTGTTAAAAGTTGTATAATCAAGATGTACAATACTTTAATCTGAAGACATATCCATAATGCAACAATAATTAAATACTAACTATAGGAAACGTAAAATTGGATTATAAATGATGAACATGTCAGGAAGCGGTAGCTAGTAAAATGTGAAAATGAACTAAAATCACGAACTGACGCTACTGACGAACATAAATATACAATGAATATGAGACATATCTTTCATGCAACTTGGTCAGAAACTCTTCATCACACGAACGCACCCGCACAACAGGCAGCGAAGTTGAGATAGCGCCGAGATCTAGTAGGTTCTGAGGATGGTGTCAAGTAGCACCGAAACAACTGTAAGCCAACATGCTTGTATAATTAACACGAGTAAGATCGCCATTTAAACAATTATTTATATTCAAGTGTTAAAAGCAGTGTAGGAAAGATTCAACATGAACCTATATCAATCCCATAATATCACCTAACCAGGATGTCATTTACTGTGAAACGTTTAAGTACGCACCTATTCGGGAAAACTTTCCGTTGCTATGCGTTTCTGCAAACGCACACCTTGTTTCTTAGCGGAAGCACGCAGAAGCAACCCGCAACATAACAAAGTACACAAATGAAGTACCGTAACTCTGAATAATGCAACAACCACAATAATCTTTAATTTATTCCAGACTCATCATAATCAACAAATACTTAAGGATATTATGAATCACCTACCATTTCATTTCTGATATATTATTTTACGACGATGTATCGACTGCAGGGAGTTCTAGCCTTAATGGGATTAACGTATGTGCTAGAGATGAATTTAAATACTTATAATTTCTTAGAAACACACTTTTTCAAGAACTCTGACAACGACGAATAAGGTTTCGAGCTTGTTGCTTATCTCTTTAAGGAAATAAACTAAATTTATAAAATTGGCAGCATGATAAAGTGACAGAATTATTGCGAAACGCATAAAACATAGGTACATCTTTCGTATAATCAGAGTATATGTCAACTTTGTGACATCATTTCCATCTTCCCAAACTCGTGTTTCCTGTATCCCACGCGGTAAGTAAGTTCGTTGTTTCTGACCAAGTCGCATGAAAGATATGTCTCATATGCATTGTATATTCATGTTCGTCAGTAACGTCAGTTCGTGATTTTAGTTCATTTTCACATTTTACTAGCTACCGCTTCCTGACATGTTCATAATTTATAATCCAATTTTACGTTTCCTATAGTTAGTATTTCAATATTGTTGCATTATTGATATATCTTCAGATTAAAGTATTGTACATCTTGATTATACAACTTTTAACACTGTATCACGTCGGAATATATATGATAAGACTTTCTTGTGTTAAATTCTAACGATTCTTGTTTACATGTTTCGACCTATTTATGGGTCATCCTCAGAACTGGTCGTTGTTGGTCTTGGCGTCTCTTGTTTTGTTTCCTGTGAGAGTGTGTTCGTGTGGTACAATGTAGAGTCAAAGAGTGTGTGTGTTCTGAAATTGAGTTGTGTGTTGAGAATTTCGTTGGGGTGTGTTTTCGTGTGTCTGTATATTTCATATTGTGCTAGTGTGTTGAGTTTCTGGCTTTTCGGTTGGATGTGTAGTATTTCCATTTCCCACAGAAACATCAATACAGACATGGAAATACTAAACATCCAACCAAAAAGCCAGAAACTAAACACACTAGAATAATATGAAGTATACAGACACACGAAATCACATCCCAACGAAATTCTCAACACACAACTCAATTTCAGAACACACACACTCTTTGACTTTTACATTATACCACATGAACACACCCTCACAGGAAACAAAACAAGAGGCGCCAAGACAAACAACGACCAGTTCTGAGGATGACCCATAAATAGGTCGAAACATGTAAACAAGGTACGTTAGAATTTAACACAAGAAAGTCTTAACGTACATATTCTAAAGTATTGTATTTAAAGGCCATCTCCGATTAAAAATTGCAATTTTGTTTTTATAATGTATTGTTATAATGTTTTCTAAGATAACTGTAATGTAAAAAAATCGCATCGTCATACGACTTTTAGATCGTAATTAAAAAATGAAATTATTGCAGCTTGATTCTGTTACCTCATCTAGTTCCAGCTCGACTCAACTTACACAGCAAATAGATGCGCTCATTGTTTAGATCCCTCTTTGTGTCTGGAATAAAACCTTATCAATTCGAAGCCCGGAAAATGAACGCTGATGTATGTGAAACTGATGCTTCCATGGATGATAGAATTGAAAATTTAGACTGATGTAATTGTGGGAAATGTCAGTCTATGCCTACAAACGAAGAGTGTCATGAACAATCTTAGTGGAAATGCAGGGTGCATAACATTTCATGATTCGTTTGAAAGTGTAGTTTAATCTGTAGAAGTTTTTTCCTATTTCATTTATCAAATATTTTGACGTTACACATTTATATAGGCCTACACTTACATAAATAGGCCTACATAATGTTCTGTTCAAGGGTAGGTCTTTCACTGAAAACCCAGCATTTTCAAATCGTTCCTATTTTCTTCTTTCCTCTTTGTCTGCGCATATGATCCATATATTTTAATGTCGTCTATCATCTGATTTCTTCTGCTTCTAACTCCTCCTGTTCACTATTCCTTCCAGTGGATCCTGTCGGCAGTTTCTTCTCAGCAAGAGACACAACCAGTTTCTTTTTCTCTTTCTGATAAGTTTCAACATCATTCTTTCTTCACCCACTCTTTCAACATAGCTTCATTTCTTATTCTGTATCGCATCTTATTTCATAATATAGGGACGAGTCGCCAATTGCTGGAGCACGTCTCTATTACCTCAAATATCGGTGGTTTCGCTGTAATGATGAGGCTTGACACTATGATAATGAAGTGTGATAGGCATCTGATGTTTCGTCGGTCACCTCAGCGAGACTCTCCTTCCAAAGCATCCTCTTGGGGGAGCCCGTTGATCCGGAAGCCAATTGGCGTTATCAGTATCATAATGAACGTCATCTGGGGAGCATTTCCAACCAAATTCGTAAAATCCAACGGGCAGAATGTGGATCAGACAACACTCGATCCATACTAGAGTCCCGTCCAAGCAGTTTAGATAATAGGCTACTTCGTAAATACAATGAAATTACATGACAAGCCACTATTTGACGTAAGCGAATTTTGAAATCTAGGTTAGTGTTCTCTGAAGACAAAGCACGGCTATGTTATTCAAGCGTACGTGGTACCGTCTAACCACTAGCGGAGTTCGACATTCCCATATTGATATACATTAATATATAGCAGGTATGTGGTTTGTGAAGTTAGCCGAGAAGTAATTGAACCATTACAATGACAGAGATAACATGAGGGTTGTAGGCCTACTTAATTTAACGATGCTTAGAAGTGTTAAGTTTATACAACACCGAAATTCAACGTCGACGGAAAATAGCGGACAAATTTTACCTGAAGCTCTTAGAGCACAATTATTTTACACTCTGTACATTTGTGATACGGATCCCACAGCTTTACAGTTTTCCTTTGACAGTCATGGCCAGGATATTTTTTTTTCGTTGTTTCAAATCAATTGCCCTAAGCGGAATTGAAACCCTAAACTTCAGATATATCAACTAGCATTGTATTATCTGAACCACCAAAGTGACCTGTACGAATCGTTCGAGTTAATTGGGTTATTCAGGACGTCATCATCAGAGCTAGGAAATTGGTACGAAAACCGTTAAGTTGTATGAGCTTGGACTATATCTCTACCGAATGAAAAGTAATAGCGCATCTCTCAATGTCAGTGAACCAGAACGACGAACATGTACAGCCTGGTGATAAACAAACATGTACTTCAATCGTCCACAACCTCAGAACAAGAAAATAATAAGCGAATATTATAAAAAGACAATTTTTAATTATTACAAAGTTCGTAACTCCCAAACCAAAATAATTTACCCATACATATAATAACATACAAAGTATATAATTATGATTCTATCCTCATTATAACAAATAACAATGAACATTTTCATTTTATCAACAGTAATCTCACTAGACGTTTTGATTTATCTAGAGAAAATCAAAACTCGAGTGGGATTTAATTGACTATTACACGATTAGAAGAAAGTATCATCATCATCATCATCATCTCTATTTCAATTAATCAACTTATATTTTCCTTCAACAATTAACTTTCTTTTTTCTTTAATGTATCACATCACATTATATTGTATATGTTTACTGTATTCAGGACCCTTGTGGTCACTCAGAATTCTTTGAGCTGATGTCTATAATTTAGAAATTTATTATAAGATTAGAAGTAACGAAGTACTCCAATACAATAAAATATTAATTGACTTACGAAAATACAACTGTCTTCAAATGTATTATTGTACCATCTCAACCATAGACAAATAACAATCTCAACATTACAAATATTACGCTAGATGCATGCTAGATGGCAGTAGTGAGCAATGCCTTCTCGTCGAGAAGTTCTCGTTCTATTATACACGATGGCAATGTTACTAGTCAAGAAGGCTTTGTTGATTCAGTTTCATTTTTATTAAAATGCAACATTCCACTTCAATTATCCGAATCCCAGTAATAAACGTCATTTGACAGATGATTTTCAATAAATCTTAATATTAAACAATCTCTGATACGTGACTATCCATAATATCATACAGCAGAAGCTGTAACATAACCTAACTAATATACACAAGTGTTAGAAAAGTTTTAATTAACGACGATGACATAAAAAATAAACATGAATAATTTTAAAAGGAATAATTATTGAATGTACAATTTTCAAATTTGAATGTGGTTGGTGGTTCAATTGATGTTATATTGGACGTGTGCGTAATAGAAGTGGAACTCGTTGATTTAGGCCTACATGGTGTATTCAACTTATTCAGGATTTCCGAATGGTGCTCTTCATTTATTTGTAAATCGGATTTCAGAAGATGCATAGGTATGATCAGTGATTTTTATTAATTCTTGTTCTTGAATGCCAATGCGAGTCATATTTGAAACTGCTGTGCATCGACTGGAGTGGTTTGTAATTTTATATATATTTTTGACGTCCAGACCAGCGCAGTTTCAAATGTTGGCAAACAAAGAAACAAATGCTAGGGACGCGATAAAATTAAACAAATGCTAGGGACGCGATAAAATTGTGCGATAAGCAGCCATGATTGGTTGAAATACGTCCTTTCGTACCGTTTTATTGGCCAAAAGTAGTATGACGTAGTAAGAGTGTAATAGTGAAACGAAATACTCCTTTTATGTTCGAAAAAAGAAACAATATTTGTGCTCTAAAAATATTCGTTCTACGTCGTAAGACGTTACTGGAATAAATCTGAAATATGATACAGTTTATATCTTACTATCATCAGGTGTACAACTGATTTGTGAATCTAATAGTGTATCTCGTAAGTGGGACATAATATTAAACCCATAATTGTTTTCAAGAAAATTGTTCATTTTTATTGTAATGACAGCTAGGAAGTTCGTATCGTAATTCCGATGTTGAACTTGGACTGTAACGCAACTGAATGCATGGCAGCACGAGACGTCAACATTTAACGAAGAATAATCCGGGAAAATATGAACGTGTTACATACTCCTGTTTGCATAATTACTTAATAGCAGATGAGTTTACTTCTTCGGAATCATGCATAACATTAACATAATACGTAAATTATACAATAATAACAGAATAATTCACTTTGTTCAAAACCTGAAGTATTAATATAAATTAACAATATTCTTCAAAATATTTGCAACTCTACACAGCTTCACAGAATGATACTATGCCTTTTATGACTAAAGGAAATTCGAAAGGAAAAAAAGCAAGTAGCGAAAAACAAATAAAATTTGTGATAATCATCGTTCACCCTAGATTCTACACATACCAAAGTCAGCGCCAACTGATGTACTGTAAACAAACACTATCGTAACTTTTACATACAGTCTGGCCCCTATTGATCACGTAGAAAGATATAACCCCTATAACACAGGTTGCCTAATCTCATATCCCAAACTTTTTGTGACGTGTTTATAAAAGGAAAATCTCAAGAGTAAAAAACGAGATAAAGAAGAAGAAGGTAATATAGGCATCAAAAATTGTTCAAGCTTATTTTAATATTGCGTTATATACCACATGAGTTTGGAAGATGTCACTAGTTTGTGAATTTGCTAAAATATATTGATGATGAGGGTGATGATGATAATGAAACTTGTAATTGGCGGTTAGGGGATATTGACTTTTAATGGATATTTATCCGGATCCTAATGGTAAATATATCTAGAATTGTTACAAGAATGATACTTCATACGAACAATAAGTATTTAATAATTGTAAACAAAAAATCATTCTACAGTTTACAAAAATTAGCATTATCTCACTTAACGACACTCTATATGTATAAAATGGTGAGTGTTGAAATTGCACATGGGCGAGAAATGACTGACAAATTTTTCTTGAACTGCTCTACCAGGGACAAGGTTCTTCAGCAAATACTTTAAATTTTAATAGCCTACTCTTATTTCCTGAGGAAAAATATACAATACTAATAATAATAATAATAATAATAATAATAATAATAATAATAATAATAATAATAATAAAGGGATAGATTTGGAAGTAAATCCCGAAAACACAAAGTATATTATTATGTCTCGTGACGAGAATATTGTACCAAATGGAAATTTAACAATTGAAAATTTATCCTTTGAAGAGGTGGAGAAGTTCAAATATCTTGGAGCAACAGTAACAAATATAAATGATACTTGGGAGGAAATTAAACACAGAATAAATATGGGAAATGCCTGTTATTATTCAGGTTAAGAAGCTCTTATCATCCAGTCTGCTGTCAAAAAGTCTGAAAGTTAGAATTTATAAAACGGTTATATTACTGGTTGTTCTTTATGGTTGCGAAACTTGGATTCTCACTTTGAGAGAGGAACAGAGATTAAGGGTGTTTGAGAATAAGGTTCTTAGGAAAATATTTGGGGCTAAGAGGGATGAAGTTAGAGGAGAATGGAGAAAGTTACACAACACAGAACTGCACGCATTGTATTCTTAACCTGACATAATTAGGAACATTAAATCCAGACGTTTGAGATGGGCAGGGCATGTAGCACGTATGGGCGAATCCAGAAATGCATATAGAGTGTTAGTCGGGAGGCCGGAGGGAAAAATACCTTTAGGGAAGCCGAGACGTAGATGGGAAAATAATATTAAAATGGATTTGAGGGAGGTGGGATATGATGATAGAGAATGAATTAATCTTGCTCAGGATAGGGACCAATGGCGGGCTTATGTGAGGGCGGCATTGAACCTGCGGGTTTCTTAAAAGCCAGTAAGTAGTAGTAGTAATAATAATAATAATAATAATAATAATAATAATAATAATAATAAATCATAATTTCCCTATTAGGCGTCAAGATCTATTATGGTCTTGTATTTGCCTACCAACTCATCTGAGGTCCACATTCTGATTTTTTTCAGGAGGGCGGTAGGTCTATTTCAGAATTGCCTTTGGGAACCCATAGCTGGCAATTCTATTAACATGATTTATCTAATTGTGTAGATACTGCCAAATGCAGTTCATTGGACTTTCCGTGTGAAGTTCCACAGTGATGTCGTCATTTCTCCTGTGATCAAGTTTCATGTAATCTGCAGTCCTAAAGAATCTAATTTCGCAAGTTGTTATTCGGCTAATATCCATTTTTTTAAGTCCAAGCCTCTTTTCCACATGAGAGGACAAGTCTCCCGAGAATTTTATAGAGACGTAAATGGGTATATTCTTGTTCATGAGAAAGTTTAAATAGAATGTTCATAATACACATTAATTATATTTTAAATACCACTTTTGCCTTTAATGGCTACATTACATCTCAAATGATTAAATTCATTCACCCTTTCAAGATTTCTTTTTCGCCTAGATATACTCTGCTTCGGATGTGTTCTTTAGTGTAAAAATCATGATTTTGGATTTTATATTGTATTTATGTATACTTGCACCAAGTAAAGCTATAGGCTGGGAAGTAAATTCCGAAAAGACAAAGCATATGATTAGGTCTCATGACCAGAATACTTTACGAAATGAAAATATTGTGACAGCGGCGTGAGATTCGAACTCACGACCAGCAGAAGGAAGTGCAAGATCGGCCGGCGCGGAGGTTGCGCGCGCATCTGCTTCCTGTAGCATGTGCTATGGTGGGGAGAAAGGGGAAAGAGCGACTGCGGCAGAGAGGAGAGATATCCGGATGATTCGAGAGGGGAATCTTTCGCGAACTCTCCAGAAACTATAGTTTGGTTATAAAAGACAACGCGCAAGTGAACGCGAGTCAGTCAGTCAGTAAGGCAGTGTTGTTAAAGTCAGTGGAGAGCAAGCCAGACAGTCTTGTGTAGCAGTGAAGCCAGCTTCGAGACCAGAGCGCGACTTGAGTTGTGTCCGTAACTGTGGAGCCTGAAGCCCGGAGTTCGAGTGCAGTGGACCGCAGTTGGGGGACCTGAGTTCGAAGTGCAGCGGATCGTCTCTGAAGGTCTGGGGATTCGAGATTCTGTGAACGCGAGTGACTGAGCTAGAAGAACTAGCCAAGACAAACGAGCTGTGAACTGAGAACTGACAGTTCTGTGTTGTAAATAGTGCTTTGTGAATATTAGTTAAGATTAACAGTTCATTGTCGTTTGTGGAGTGCAATAACGAACGCTGTGTTGCTTTGCGGAGAGCAAATCCCATTGTTGACGGGAGTGAAGTTAAATTGTAGAGAGTGAAGAGTTATTGTTGAGATAATAAAATTACATTGTTGTTCAGTATAAAAATTTACAGTATAAAATTGGAGTTTTATCCTTCGAAGAGGTGGAAAAACTCAAATATCTTAGAGCAACAGTAACAAATATTATGAGTGTCACTCGGGAGGAAATTAAACGCAGAATAAATATGGGAAATGCCTGTTATTATTCAGTTGAGAAGCTTTTGTAATCTAATCTGCTCTCAAAAAATCTTAGGGTGCTATCCATAGACATTTCTCTAGCCCGCGCTATGAGCGTGCTAAACTAGCCCCGGCTATCGACTGATTACTTGTACAGGATTCACATCATATCATATAGCTAACACTGGTTTATGAATACGAAAAACGTTATTTCGCTGATCATCCACCGGAAGCCAGTGCTAAGAATGTCTATGAATACGGCCCTTAAAGTTAGAATTTATAAACTAATTATATTACCTGTTGTTCTGTATTGTTGTGAAACTTGGACTCCCATTTTGAGAGAGGAACTGAGATTAAGAGTGTTTGAGAATAAGGTTCTTAGGAAAATATTCAAGGCTAAGAGGGATGAAGTTACAGGGGAATGGAGAAAATTACACAACGTAACTGCTAACTTCCTTTGTCTGGTACTATAAAGAATGTGGTTCGTGGAGCGGATGACATATTGTTGTACATACAAAGTTTTCTAGCGTGTTTTGCAACACAATTCACCATATGCACAGAGATATTTAATTGTTTTTATTTGTTTTATCAGAACACGTAAACAAAGTGAATGACGATAACGACATTCGTCTTTGAATTTTATCAACTGTCATCTGCTAACGTTTAATGCTAATGTTTTATAGATCTGTTTTAATCTGTTCCATTCATCCAGTGTTTGTGTTTTAACATATTATGAAGTGACAGTGTACAATCAACAGCTGATTGTGGACACAGTAATCACAAGTTCGCCTTACAAGTAGTGTAATTATGATTTCGTTGTTTGTTAGTTATGTATTGCATTTAACCAATGTGGCATAATATTAAGCATGTATAAAAACAACTTTTAAGATCTGAAGATGGCATAAATATGCCAAAAACGTTCATCAATGTGATGTAACATATTAATACAGTGAAACCTGTTCAAGACGTAAGTGACATGGTCCTAATTTTTTTTCCGTTGTGGACAGGTTTCCGTATTATTCAGGTGTGACTTTAAAATGGAATATTTTGTCATTCATATACATGAAAAACAAAATGGCATGCCGCAAATTGCAAGAAGTACAAAATATTCCATTTAACACTAATCACATTAAATCAGCTTTCTGTCGCTTATTCCGTTGGTGAATCATCTTGATTAAAATCTCATTTTCTGTTTAAATATTATCGTAACTCACTCATTAGTCATTAAACATTACTAAAGTTTACTAATCTCATTCTATTTAATATCTAACACTATACTCTAATATTGTATTGCATATCACTGCACATTATTAATTAATTGGACTAGGAGCCATCTATTAGAAGCTTTGAATACTGGTTTATTTAATTTCTTTCCCAGTTCAATAGCTTGCTTTGCAGAACAGATCCAGAAATTAGCTTGTTCTTTGAAAGGTCATGAAGAACCCACTCCCACAACAGTTTATTTATTTTCACATAAACAGTTGCTTTCTGGTTCTTTCTGTGTCACCAATATTGGCCGCATGCCACTCACTCATTATCATCTTTATTTTTTAAAGTGTCACACCTGAGTTTTCCACAACTGTACTTCAATATTATTTCACATAGACTTAGTTTCTAATTTTCCTTTATGTCGATAACTTTTACTTCATCACTTAATGTTAATGCCACATTTTATGCAACTTTTTTTTTTTTTTTACCTGGGAATCACTACACTTGCGCTCTGTCCAGCTACGACAGTGTACGGGTGTGAAGCATTGAAAATCTTTGAAGGGACTCGTCTGCCTAGTCAACAGGGTAATAAAATTTATGACCGACAGGCCAACACACCCTCGCATCGTCTAAAATTTTGCAAAGGAAAGTTGTTTTTATCTTAGTGACCTACATATTTCGTATATTCCTTGAAATTACACGTTGTTTCAAAATATAGTTACAAAATATTGTTTCCGTTTTTAACAGTGGCACACAGTTTCCGTTTCCGCGTTGGACAGTTTCCGTTTTATTCAGGAAAAATTACACATAAAACATACAAATTTCGCCGGCATCAATAAATTGTTCCGAAATAGACAGGATTCCGGATTATTCAGGTTCCGATTTGAACAGGTTTCACTGTACTACATTGTAAGATAAGCAATAGACGGCCCCATCCATTCCAAATCTATTGTATTTCTGCTTATCGGTTAAAACTACCAACACAATGAATATTATTAGTGTTGTTATTATTATATTCTGCAGACGTCTGAGAGCTGTTTTAGCCTACGTCCTCGCAGTAATCAGATTTGATTTACCATCTAGTTGAAAGGCGACGAGCGCATTGTCTGTGATTGCGTGGAATTCGCAGGCAGCACTGCGTCTCGACACCTCGCAGAAGTCTCCCCATATGGATGAGAGGATTAACCTTTCGCTAACGACCTCTAAAAGTGCAATTACAAAGCTCCTGTCAAGCAGGCCTCCCCGCCCCCGCTGACCGCGCCATTCGGTTCATTACGAGGGTCAAACGGTCATGCCATTTCACGTATAACGTACGTTAAATTGCTCATATTGAAGAGAGGGAAGTAAATTTACATTCATTCAGCCACTGTTTTCATTCGTCACCTAATACACGAACTTCGAATAGTTAATTAAAATGGCACATGCAGATTTTATTCTATGATATTTACTAGCAGTTCGTCACGCGGTGCTGAAGATCACATCTGCTTCACTGAATGTAGCTGTGATTGCTAATGAATTGTATTTTATACGCTGTACAAAAGTGTAGTGAACTTGTTAATAATAATATTATAGCTCTTCTGTTTCCTGCAACATTGTGCGATATTAAATTGAAATTATTATTATTATTATTATTATTATTATTATTATTATTATTATTATTATTATTATTATTATTAGAGGCACTAAAAGGAGTAAAATTAGTTTATGCTCGACCATGCCGAAATGTACGGGGACATCATTTTATTTTTACTTCAATTTGTATTGTACCTGAGTTTTTGAATGTACTTCACTCCCACCCCTTCTACTAAGGAAGTTCCAACTCCACACAGAACCAAGACCGCAGATAGTAAGCAGTACTGAGTTATTGAGTATAGTACGTTCCAGAAATATGTTCGCGTTTTCCAGTGACGAAAGAGCTTTCAATATTGAATCATATTTTCGCACAGGTACTGTCCGTTTGCCTACGTCGCATCCCGATTTCCCCCACCTGCTTCTGCTCGCCCCTCTGTAAAAGCTGGGCTGTCTTAGCTCTTTTCTGGAAACATTAATTTCTCTTAGGAATTGGACGTTTACGTAATATTATACAGCTGTTTAATTTAACTTAAATAAAAGGGCCTCGTTAAGTAATTAACTGTCACGTGATTTCCTCCCTTTCTACAATCCTGCGGCACAACCACTTGGACGGACAGTAGGATAGCATGTCTGAGTAATTTTATATTTTCGGGTCGGGCAGAAGTGAAGATTGAATTCACAGTACGTAGAGTAGGTACAGAATTATTTCAACATGAGTTACTAGTACGAAGGACGAAACTGGCAATTGGAATTAGATGCAATAGTCTATAGTGCGATAATATGCACAAAAGAACTGAAGCCTGTATCGAAATGAACGGCCACCATTTTCAAAATTGTGTTTAAATATTCATATTATGATTATTTTTCAATTTAACTTCTTTCTCTATATTGTACGCTAATGTGCTGTAGACAGTATAATATACACTGCATAATGAATACGTTCGCATGGATAACTCACTTCGTGAGTAAAAACACTTATTCTTAATACAGTACTGTACTTTGATTAAAGAAAAACCTAATGAAAATTATCAAATTCAAAATCGCGATATTTCCTAGTTTACGTAAATGGATGAACTACTTTTCTTCCATCCTATACCTAATAGAGTGATTTGTGTTTTACGCCAGTATCATCGAACTCCAGTCTTGGAGGGAGGAGCAAGCGGTATTTCCGGTTCTCTAAAGGTATAGGCAGGTTAATATTAAAAATGTTAGTAAAAATAAAATGATGTCCCTGTAGTAATATACATCTGGCAGCAGTCCTTTAATGCATGTCATTAAAGTACACCTACTCATTAAAGTACAGGTGTTCAGCCAATGACAACTCAGCTTACAGGTGTTCAGCCAATGACAAGTCAGCTTTGTACCGTTATAAAACCGCAAGTATCGATTATTCTCGGATATGCAATCGAAAGAGAATTAGCGAAAAGTCACGGAGGCTGGAAATCCAGTACTGTCGCAGAAGGTTATGTTCTGTTACTATAATAATTAGCGTTAATTGTAAATAATATTCAAATAAATTCAATTTGTCATCTCGTTTTTCAATGTCGAATTCAATAATCAAGGTTATATCAAGTTAAACGGGATTACATCACGGTCAATGACATTATTGTTGCTCGGAAAAAATCAATACTTTCGCGTCTGCGCACATCTCACAATTCACGACCTAGAACAAGGTCACTTCCGATCTTGTCAGATACAAATAAAATGTATACATCTGAATACTAGTAATTTGAAGTTAGAAATATGGTCGAGCATGAAAAGTCGTACGAAACTTGCCTATAATGGTAATTAAAACGCTCGTATGAATAGGCTATTATGAAACTCGCTTGCGCTCGTTTCATAAATAACCATACTTGCGTCTTAATTACTATCATTATAGGCTCGTTGCATAATGTACTAATTTGTTACAATTACTGCTATTACTGTCCCGCGCCGTGGCGTCGTGGTCGAAGGCAACCTGCCTAGGACTCGCGTTACAGAATGTGCGCTGGTTCGAGTCCTCGTGGGGAAAGAAATTTTCTCATGAATTTTCGGTCAGTGTATGGGACCGGTGTCCACTCAGCATCGTGATGCACTTGGGGAGCTACTATAAATAGCAAAAATCCTGTTTCGAAAACCTGCTCGGGGGATCATCGTGCTAACACACGATAGCTCCGTTCTGTTGGTTGATCATCCACCTCTGCTTCGATATGTGGACGTGAGGCCAGCAACCGGCTGGTCGGTCTCGGCCCTTCATGGGCTGTAGCGCCATGGATTTTTACTGCTACTACTAAATCTCTTTCTACTGTTAATACTTTGACTCGTTTCGTATAAAGACTACTGAACAGCCTTCTCTCTTTCCAATCCACACCTATTTTCTTTAGGATCCCCATCAGTTTATTCCAATTAACTCTGTCAAACGTCTTTTCTAGGTCCACAAATACTATAATACACATTTCTTTATTCTTCTCTAGGTATATATATATATATATATATATATATATATATATATATATATACGTTTGGGCGCGGGTTCGATTCCCGCTTGGGCTGATTATCTGGTTGGGTTTTTTCCGAGGTTTTCCCCAACAGTAATGTGAATACAAGGTAATCTATGGCGAATCCTCGGCCTCATCTCGCCAAATATCATCTCGCTATCACCTATGTCATCGACGCTAGATAACTTAGTAGTTGATACAGCGTCGTTAAATAACCAATTAAAAATAATATAATTGATGAGCCTAACAAAGCCTAAGAATAAGGGCCAAACTCTTCGATGATTGCAAATGCACTATGCTTAGATTTCTTCTTCAAGTAACAGTTTACGAGACGTAAAGACCAGTGTGAAAAGAAAATAGAAGATGCGATTCTGGCGAGCATACATTTTAAAAGATTTATTTTCGCATAACAATTACCTATGTTATACGTCTGCAGTTTGAGAAGTTTTAGGACGTGGACGAAAATATTTTCAAATTATTTATGTGGTACTGAAAATTACAAGAAGTTTTGGTTGATTATTAAAAATCGCATGTGTAACATCTTCTATTGTGAAGTAATTTTATTGCAGTTATTAAAAAGGTAAAGAAAATCGTAAACAATTATAGTAACTCGATTTTATTTAATGTTCATTTTGTTCACCCTTGTCATTTAGTCACTGCTATATGTACAGCAATATACATTGCAACTAGATAGCACGCGAAGAAATCAAAGGTCGTTCATACGCTGTTTCGTATTCATCCCTGACTTACAGTATAATTTCTTTCTATTTCAACGAAATTATTTTTGAAAATATCTGTTTTAAATTATTGAACGTTTTTCTCATATTTAGAAAATGTCTTCGAAACCATCTGTTTGGTTTACTATATTTGTTATGTACGTGAACGACTACAATTATGATGAGAAAATAGAGGCTCTGAATTTCTAAAATTTTATAAAGAATTGAAATCACAATTGGACAAAAATTACAAGGTACCACAACAAGACTTATTAGAACTTAAATGTCTGATAAAAGTATAAAAAGGTTACTAATAATATTTTTAAGAATTCACTTTTTTCTTCAAATTAAATTTTCCAAAATTTGGAAGTTTTCACACATATCATTCCATAACACCATAAAACCATTAGATATAGAATTCTGAAATTTTGTACACTGATTTAACATGAATTTATGCAAAAGGTAGACTACAATAATGTCCATATCTTTGAAAATAGAAAACTTAGGTCACAAAACATTGTGTAAATTTTAATATATTTATATAGGACAAATAAAAAGTTATTTGTTTTAAAGTAAACAACTCTACATATCTGAGAGTAGTCTACATTTCAGAAATAAGTGTTTATTATATGCAGGAAAAAATATTAAAGACGTCAGAGAGACCATAACAATGTTATGGTTACCAAATGATGTAACTGCAGAATTTTTTGTCTTTTTCATACCATGATAAAACTGGATTTAAAAATATTATTGGTAACCTTTTTTATACTTTTATTAGATATTTAAGTTCTAATAAGTCTTGTTGTGGTACCTTGTAATTTTTGTCCAATCGTGAGTTCATTTTCTTATAAAATTTTAGAAATTTAGAGCTTGCATTTTCTGATAATAGGCCTATTTGTAGTCGTTGACGTACATATACCTTTAAGTGTTTCCTCGTGTTTTTAAGTACCATTCAAACCGGCTGTTTAGTTCATTACGTGTTCGTAAGTGTTTTTCAAATATCATTCATACTAGGTTTAAATTTGTATGTTTCTTTTCTTTTTATTGAAGAAATAGCTTTGAAAGTTCAACTTACTAAATATTTGTAAGTTCTTCTGGAGTAGGCGTACACGTTTTATATAGCCATATCGATATTGTTTACTCAGATATTTTATTTATCTTATTTGCTGGCTGTATTTAATTGTTATTTGTGCTCAAATATCCTTAAAATTTCTATGGCAAGTCTGCGACTCATGTCATTCATTGGGGCCAACTTGTTGTGCAGGTTAAATAATTGAAGCGTGTTTCTCTGCTGTACTGTACTGGGAGGTAGCAGCTGCAGGGGCAGCCACACAATTCCTTATAGTCTCTGCACAGATTCCCCCATACTGCGAAAGCTGGTCAATGAAGCATCAACTCCTACAGAAATGTTCTACATGTACTCAAACTTTAGTGTTCTGCAGCTATTGTTATTTTCCTTCTTTTACCGACTTGGATGTTGGTCAACGACAACAACGTAGATACCAACCATTAGTTCGAAATGGTCTCAACAGACTGTGCCACAAGTTTGTTCACTTACTCTCTAGTACACTTTGCTTTTAATCAGGCTAAAGAGGGATTTTGTCCCAGTGTTCAACCAAGCTCGTTCTTACTTCCTTACTTACTGGCTTTTAAGGAACCCGGAGATTCATTGCCGCCCTCACATAAGCCCGCCATTGGTCCCTATCCTGAGCAAGATTAATCCAGTCTCTACCATCATATCCCACCTCCCTCAGATTAATTTTAATATTATCTTCCCACCTACGTCTCGGCCTCCCCAAAGGTCTTCTTCCATCCGGCCTCCCAACTAACACTCTATATGGATTCGCCCATACGTGCTACATGCCCTGCCCATCTCAAACGTCTGGATTTAATGTTCCTAATTATGTCAGGTGAAGAATACAATGCGTGCAGCTCTGCGTTGTGTAACTTTCTCCATTCTCCTGTAACTTCATCCCTCTTAGTCCCAGATATTTTCCTAAGAACCTTATTCTCAAACACCCTTAATGTCTGTTCCTCTCTCAAAGTGAGAGTCCAAGTTTCACAACCATACAGAACAACCGGTAATATAACTGTTTTATAAATTCTAACTTTCAGATTTTTTGACAGACCAAGCTCGTTCTACGGTATTAAAATTGCTCTTCAGGGAAATTGTGGAATGTAACATCATTTAATTAATTTTGTTATAACAGAGTAATGCATTTTTTCTCTTAGTAGCAATTATTTATCGAATTTTTAGCGATTTCGCCAGTACGAGTTTTATGTTATGCAACATATTCACATTGCTGATGCTGATGGAATGAATAAAAGAAAAGTTAATTTTTGGAACTTGCATCAATATGAGATGCTAGGAAAGGGACTCCACAAATCGCGCAAAGACGAAGGAAAGTATAAAATGTCACTATTACACTCATAACAATATAATAAATTTTAGGTCAATTTTTATTACTCTACTGCCACTTCCAACGGACTCCTAACAATATTCACACGTTTATCACTGGGATTGTGGCGCTGGAAATCAATTTAGAACACTTTTATCTCAGCCACGACACATTTCAATTTTTATTGTACAATATAAATGCAATTATCACCACAATGACACAATAATTATTGCAGATAACACAGAAACAACTTCGGAAACATTATTAACAGAATAGCAGTTTCACTTCACTTCCACTAGATGACTCTTGAGTTCCAGCAGAGGCGTAGCAGGGATGCCAGTAACAGCAAACGAAATGAAACTGTGAGGAATGTTACAACAGGTGTGCTAAACGTTAGGTGTGTAGCACGTTAGGTTAGGTTAGGTTAGGTTAGGTTAGATTAGGTTTTGTTAGATGTGTAAGATAATATGAATGGTTACCACAGTTGGCGACACTGCAATAATTCTCCCACTCCACCTCAAATTACGTCACAACGACGGAATATAGCCGCCTTCTTCCTTCAAGTACGACGATTTTCCTATATAAGTAAGGAACCTATTTAGGGCGGGTTGGGTGGTACTACAGCTCTCCCAGTGATCACATCGAGTTTCTACTATTCCACACTACAAAACTAAGGTATTTTCAGTGTTTGTTTTTAATTTCCTATACTGGCAGTGCAGTAATAAAAATTCACCAAATTTTAAATTTTAATTATATCTCTATACAGTGTCTTTCACAATTACAGATACAAACTGCGAGGTTGAGTACATGGCAATGAAACAAGGCAAGAAGTCCTGATAAGCATACTCTGGGAACCAGCCGTTTCTGAAATCTATGGGGTTTTAATATGTCTCGTTAGTACAAGTGCTCTGAGGTAACATAACATCGGACATGTACTGATGGAAGAGAGAGTTATAACCAGGCTTCGAGACTTCGGACCCAATACAGTAGTTCAGTGGGAAATCAGCATTATAGTGGTAAAGCGTACAGTGGGTGGGGGTACTGTAGAATGAATGCCAACAAATAGCCTGCGCAAAGAAAAACGCTCTGGATTTGAAGGTTCTGACAAATAATTTGGTTTTCAAACTGTGTCCGAAACTATTGTACGGTTAGAAAAGTCAGAGCATGAGATGCCGGAAGTCCTCAAATTAATTGAGGAAATGACACAGAGGATTAACGAGACACCAAGTACACCGGTTACTGAACGTGTAAACCAGAAGTGGAAATCAATTTTATGTAAAATAACGGATATGGAACATTGTGTAACATAAACAGTAAATTAGTGGGCATAGAGCCACCCGAGAATAAAGGACTGTCTCTTAGAGACTGCAATGATGTTCACAGTACAAACTCTGTTTGGCAGATAACCGAAAAAGATTTACTTTTGAGACACTGAAAATGTATCTTGTATTTCAATTCGGTACAGTAGCTGCACTTCCTAAAGACGACCAATAGGATAAATGAAAAAATTAAAATTGCTACATGTACATTTCCTCCATAATACTGTGTATAATTCAACACAAATGCTTATAAAAGTAAGGAGAATAAATGCTTTTCACATTCTTTTGATATTGTCACTTGTTAATATATATATTTACTTTCAGAATGTACATTTGTGTGTGTTTTCCCATACTACCGTACTCTACTCTAAATAGCAACGTTGTTACCTCAACACATCTCTACCTTTCACTACCTGCAGCGAATCAACAACCTATAGTACATGCACAGTAAACTTATTGTATCGGATCCCAAGTCTCGAAGCCTGGTTATAACATGTGTTCAATATGGCCTCTATCCATGTTAAGGCAGGCATCGGCACGTTTCGTCATCGACGATCGTTCACGTTCTCTAATACTCTCTAATACGTTGATAGCTACTGACAGTTCATTACCGGAGGTCATTAACATTAGCAATATCATTAAACAAAAAATGCATAAGATTGAAGTCGGGGGATCTGGGAGGCCATGGTTATGGTAAACCAGGGCCGATACACATGTTGTTGTGGAAGTTTGTGTGCAAGAACTCTCGAACATTCAAATGAAAGTGAGCATATGTGCAGAAATGTGATCTGAACAAATAATGTAAGTTTTGGTTCTGAAGAGGAATTTTAAATGTTACATTTGTACGAATTAAATGTATGCATATTTAAAGGAGAAAACTGAAATTATTTTAATCATTTATTATCGTATGCACTATTAACTGAAATTGACTGAGCATATTGTGAATTAAATCAATGACTTTCCCAAAACACATAATGAAATGTTTAATATAAAACGTTTTATTCTCGGAAAGGACGCAAAAACAAGCAAAATTGTAATAAAACTTTTTATTCGAAATATTTCAAAGAATAACCCCCTGAAATTAATGACATTACTTACGGTTTACTTTGTATAGGCCTACATGGGCACGTACTAATATTTTCATTGAATTTGTTTAAAACTGCATTCTGAAAATCTGAAAATGTAGTTTTGAGAAAAAGGCATATTTGTGAAATGAGATGCAATATTTACATATGGAACAGGTTTATTTAAAAATCGCTCCTAGTCCTGAAAGAAGACGTAGAAGCAAAAGAATTTTACTATCAACTTTCTAAGTACCCAGGAAACATTCTCGTACAAAGAAACGAAAATTAACTTTTTGACAATTTTTTTTAAACTCGGGCATTGTGTCCCTTAATTTCAAAATTCCATTTAAATTCCAATTGAAAATGTCATACTGGAAACTAATTATTTCAGTTACTAAGCTTATAGAGATACAATAGGCCTCAAAGCCTGAACCGTCTAGACTAGACGTCATTTCGGAAGGCGGTTAGCTTCTATATGCGCCGTAGCATTTCTGGTATGTGACGTCGCAAGCTTGTACAGTAGAACCAATCAGAATCAGTCTATAACAAGCACTTCCTGAGTTCGTTTGTTCACGTGCGAGTGTTTCAATACATTGAATAAGTAAAACTAACATTTACTATGTGCATGTAAGGTAAATAAATGGAAGAAGAGACTGTAAAAACACAAGTGTTACACAAGCAGGCGCGGAGAATAGTGTTTAAGGTATATAATTATTATAAAAACGTTAACGAGCAGAACGCTGCCGGCCATCTTGATGCTGGCAGCAACGTTGCCAACGTGCAAGAAACGACTGCAGAAGTATGCGGTGTGGGATTGAGAAACGTGCAAAGAATATTGTTAGTGAAGGAAAGAGGGTTTATTTGGTGTCATGCTTACAGTAATCAACGGCTAAGGTCATTATTGTCTTTTAATAATTTAAATTCTCTCCTGCGCTATTTGTATTGCACGTGCGTGAAGTACGATGTGGCAATGTTGTACGCTGCCTTGCTCTCTCTATCTGTCTCTCTCGACGCAAACGCTAGCAGACAACCCGCCTTCCGAATTGCCGTCGACTTTAGTAAGATATGATATCGATAAACGTACGATTCTCCGACGAGATCTGAAAATTAAATGTGTGTTACTTGATTCTGCCAGCCTATATACCTCCGAACATGACCTTCTTGTTTTAAAAAGTGGTGGACTCTACATTTGACAGGTGGCAGGATTCTCTTTGATGGGTTGTCAGGTCGTGACAGAACTCTGGCTGTCACATGACAAGCACAAAACGTCAGAATCTAATGCGAATACTGTGTGAATCGAGCCCGCGACCATCAGAAAACGTCCGCACCTTGAACCCTGTCCTTTTGAAAATATTTTTCAGTAGTCTATTCTCTACATTAGGTGACAGTGATTTAAGCAAAAGTTAAAGCTCAGCTTCAGTATTAGTTGCAAAACACAGGATGTATTTCAAACATATCAAGTATGTAAATAATTTATTTTTACCCGTGTTGTACTGAAAGGAAGTATGAGAGTGTTGACTAACGTGATATTCCATAAGGCTTTCGATACAGTTGACAGAACAAAACTTTGGGATGTTTTAGTTGAAATGGGCATACCCCAACATTTAATTTACACAATCAAGAATATGTACAAAAACACAAAAATCAAATTAAAAGTAAATAACACTTTAAGCAAGGAAGCTAGAACAATAAATCAAGGAGTAAAGCAAGGCTGCCCAATGTCACCCACCTTATTTAATATTTATATAAATAACATTACCAAAAACTGGGAAGACGAATTGCTCACAAATTTTATGATTGACAACTTCCCACTTAACACATTACTTTACGCAGATGATCAGATAATCTTAGGAAATTCTGAAGACAATTTACAAAGAGCAATACACACACTATACAAGATAGCAAAAAAATTATAATTTGGAAATCTCTATAAATAAAACCAGAATCATGGCCTTTCAAGGAAAGAACCATATAAGATCCAAAATTGAAATCAATAATAATTGTATGGAACAAGTCAACACATTCAGCTATCTTGGCTGCAGTCTTTCTTATATAAACTCCAGGGACGTAAATATTAAACTAGCCAAATGTCAGCAACTGTTAAGAACAATCAAATAAACTCTATTAAAGAAAGTTCGACCAGAAACAATTTTAAAATTCTATAAAGTTATAGCAGTCCCGACATTAATATATATGGATCAGAGACATGGTCATTAACGAAAGGGCAACTTCGAAGAATAGAAGCTGCTGAAATGCGATTGCTAAGACCTCTTGCAGGATATACTCTTTACGACCATAAAAGGAACGCTGACATCCGAACAGAATTGAATATCACCGCCATTACGGATACTATAGAATCTTACCGCAACAACCGGTATGAACATGTATTAAGAATGCCCAACAATAGGTTACCCAAGAGACTATTGGACTATACACCTCATGCAAACGAGACCAGAGAAGAGATGGAAAGACCAACTTTCTTCTGGAAGCGGAATAGGCCAGGAGGCCTAATCCAAGACTGTTATTGATGATGATGATGATGATGATGGTGACGATGATGATGATGATCAAAAGGAAAATAGAAGAAAATAGCTAATTGTAGAAAGAGAAGTGAGGAGATTTATATACTAGTAAAATAAGAAATGGAGAAAAAATAATTTAAAATTTCGTTAAAAGCTTTTACAGGTTATAAAGTATCACGTGAGTATTTTCGTAGTCCTGACCTTTATCCAAATACAGATCTATAGTAAATATTTCTGACACGGCCCCCTTTGTATAAAGATATAAATCACTGAAATAAAAAAACATCAAAATACATAATTCAGTTATTAATTAATACGTTATTCTTATAGTTTAAATTGCCTGTACAAGGTCTAAACTGTATAAACTGCCAAAAAATACTGGTGGTAGACATAAATAACTGAAGAAAAAAGTCAATGTTTTTTTCTGTAACTGTTTTGTGAGTCTAACTTTTTTCGAAAAGAGAATAGACAATCATTATTTAGGCTACTTTACTCGATATGTATACTGAAGCAGTCGATTGTTACTCTGTTGTGTATTGGTATGTGTTGAGTGTTGGGTGCAAGGTCATTGGTAATAGATAGACTTTGTTGAATTGCCACCGCAGCATGCAATCAGGTTGCCGATGTACGGTAGTATAGAGGAGGTGGGCGACCTCCCGGTCTCGTAGTATAAGCAGTTCATGTTAAGAGTTGTGTCCGGTCCAAATAGATAGAGCAATTACAGCTAATGTATACATAAGTAAGCACTTGTTTTTGCATTACTGTGGTTGGAATAGTCAAAGCTTAACATTTGTTCAGTGCAGACAAGAATTCAATCAAACATGCTACAATGAGAGTGTTGCTGTGCCAAATAATTGCCCCTGGAATACCCTTACCCCTTCAGCCAATCTTGACCCGTTGGGGAACGTTGTTGGATGCTGTTAATTATTATGCAGAACATTATGGAAAAATAATGGAGGTAGTTGATGCATTGGATAGCACAGACAGTTCCTCTGTTGCAGCTGTAAAATCGTTGTCTTCTGAACAGCTATTGGAAGATATTCTGTTCATTGATTCTAATTTTAAATCGTGTCCAAAAGCATCATCCTGTTAAAATCGTCTAAACTACAACTCTCAGATGCCCTTAATATAGTGGATATAGTATCACAAACCGTTATCCAAAATAACAATTCACTAATTTCAGAAAAAGTGAAATGTAAGTTGAGAAACATTATTGCTAAAAATTCTGCCTATTCACAACTACGTATTATAAATGATGTACCATCAGGTCACGACAAGACATCTGAAGTTGGTGTACTAAAAAGTAGTGACTTTCAAATATGTACGTATTACATCGTGTGATGTTGAACGTATATTTTCCCAATATAAAAACTGTTTGAGTGACCATCGGAGCAGGTTCACTTTGCAGTCGCTCAAAACGTACGTAACTCTTATCTGCAATGCACATATTCAAGGATGATGTGAAAATATTATATCAAATTTTAAGAGTTAATATATCTCACTACAAAATAATTGTGTATTTATATGTTTAGACATTTCCTACTTCAATGATCATTCATTATATTTCTTGAATGCAGGATACAGGTTTTATTGTAACCGAAGTATACTGCTCAGTGTTTACATTAGAGGCATACTCTATCGTTTCCACGCCTCCTTCTCATACAGTCTACACTGCGTGCATAGTAAACCTTATGGTTCTCGTGGCAATTCCACGAAGTCTACTAATAGCATTCGCGTTCAGTTCAAATGTAAACAAATAATGTAACTACTATCAATATTAAAAACATTATATTTTATAAATTAAAAAAAATTATTTGTAAGAGACCTAATTAAATTTTACTACATATTTTGTTCAGTAGACCGATATGCACTGCCTATATAATTTTGAAAGTTTATATCATTTACGCTCTGTACAAAGAGAAGACATCCCGGATAGTGGGATGGTTTCTTTCAGGAAATGCTGCCATGCATTTAACTTATTAATACGTAAAAGCAAATCAGGATGGATCCACTAACATAATACATGTAGGTTGCTCATTCCATTTGATCCAATTTTGTTGTAAAAGTTTAACCTGGGCCAACCATGTCAAACTCAGTTGAAGGAGAAAGTATGACGTCAACCTCACTTCAAATCTTTTAGACACGATTGACGTTTATGTTTCAATCTCAAACTTGCTTCCGTGGTGAATAATTCAGTCATTAATGTTTCTTTTATGTTTTTTATTTAGATTTTCTATACCTGGTTTATTTTATTGGGATAATTTAGGTTTCAAATTCATGTTGTAAGAACAATCACCACTCGAAACATAAATTAGGATTAGATTGTTAAGTCTCAACACAAACTATTGATCAGTAATCCCTCAGTAATTATATTGGTCATCTTTCTTCTTATTTATATTTTCGATGAAGAAAATATAGTGATGGTCGAACAGAGCTCCCATGCGCCGATAAAGCTTTGTTGTATACTACCATTATTCTGTGAGACGAATTGGTTTATTATATATAGGAAATAATATTATTTTCCTGGTGAAAAATTGTGGTTGACAGAAGGGACCACTTCAGGCTGAAACACACGATTCTTCTTCTAGTCTCTCTTCTTCCCGTTGTTCAACACAAAAGTGAACTCACGAGATTCGACGAATTCTGATTTACTTCCTTCTTTCTTTCTCTCTTACCTAGAAGCCCTATCAATCAACCAAATCGACAGTTGATTTCTATGTCTTTGGAAAGAAGATGAAAAAAGATTGAATCCTCGAGGCTGTGTGCCTTATCATAAACGTATTGGATTCTTTATTGTTTTGTTTTCGTCTCATTCTTCCATTCGCAGAGTTTCATCAAAATGCTGAGAGAGGAAATTGTTAGCGTCATAGACATTGCTACGTTTCAAAGACATGATCGCTGGCACTAGCTTCATTCTCGAGGATATTCCAGTCCTGTGACTAACGCACATGTCATAATTGGAAGAAACAGAAGCGTATATATTCCTATGACACCTCAGAGGAAATAATGTGCATTTACATAAGTTACATGTAAGCTTTGGAAGGTGCATGAATTTTGGAATAACATTTTTAATGTAAAGAACTAGTTAGATGTAAAATAACGTAAAATTACAACATGGTAAGTATGGTACAACATGGTTTGGATCGAATAAATTGTAATTTTAAGCTTTATCCGGATACCTCTGGGAGGTGAGAATAGTTCATTCAAAAATTATTTAATGTTTATCTTGCTTTGTACCATTTTCCCATATTCTCAATCACTTTCTTCTTCTAAAAATAAGTTATTATAACCATATCTAAGACCGTTTATTTTTCTTCTGATAGCTAGTAATGAACTTATGTTGCAGATGAAAATAGTACATGAGTTAAGTTTCTGCAGCTTAACAAGTATTTATATTTAGCGAACTTGAAGCCACGGTTCCGTTGGTTCACGTCGCGCTGTGTGACATCTTATACACCGAAATGAGATGCCAATTTTAATGAAACTTGATTTATTTTAAATCCTGAATTGCCGGTTCTGAAGTGTACAATTCCCTTAATCTGAACTACATGTCAGCTAGGGACTAAGTCAGGGTTAGAACCCAAGACTTGAGACGTGAAGCCTACAGGTCGGTTATTACAACTCCGACGACAACTAAACGAAAGAGGGCGAGTGGCTCAAAACCCTCAGCTTTATTCAATTCTCCCAGGCTTGGGTCACGTGTCAATTCTGGTGTCAAACTTACATGGTCTGACAGAAGGACGTTGCATATTGACGTCATGGTCCCGTGATGGGATGTCATCTTATTTGAGTCCAGCTAGGGTGAACTGTGACTCGTACCCTCGTGGGGTGATAAGACGCATGACTTCAAGTAAGGGGTTATTGTCTTAATGATAAAGCACAGACTATATGTCTGGCCAGAATAATTCTTATGATATTAACATTAAATTATTAAAACCCTTATATGATATTACCAGGGAACGGATTTATATGGACTAAAAATATATGAAATATGTAAATATATATGTAGTTATTTTTACCAAAATATGGAATTAAATATGGATTTTTACCAAAATATGGAATTAAATATGGACTTAAAATTATAAAAAAATGACTATGTACGTTAAATATTGGTACATTTTAATCAAACTAAACAAAAAATATAATGGACGTACCTTATCTTCCAATGTAGTTTCAACAAAACACAATTTTTATTGTCTGTTACCATAACAATAGGTTACAAACATTTCTTTCAAGTGCTGAAAAGTGAATCTTCTTCTATTGTCTCTGAGGATAGATTTATACTGACTAAAAGAGCGTTCGACGTCACAAGAAGTAACTGGTACATAATTCAATTTCACAATGTCTGCTGGGGATAAGTCCAAGTTAATCTTCACTGTTGATTCACCACTCATCACAGCAACAACCTTTTGTAGTTCTTCATATCCAGGGTTTTTTGAAAGTACAGTGTCCACCTTAGCTCTTACTGCATCTGCAACTTTACCTCTACCACGATTCAGTTGTTCCACAGTACTATTTATAATTTCAAAACTTTCAGATAGTGAAAGGTGCCTATTTTGGAGACTTTTGAGCGTTTTTATGATGCATGAAAATGTATGCTGAATGTGAGCTAAGTCATTCTTCACACTTATGTCACAGGTAACTGTTTTCGCAGTATCAATTGAGACTGCATCTTCAGAGTCCAATGCAAGGAGAACATTGTTAATAGAGTCTATATGTTCGGCATAATATTCAACTGCTTCTAGCCATGTACCCCATCTAGTTAAAATTGGCTTTGGTGGCAATGGAATTTCAGGGTACATTTCTTTCAACACGTTAACTCTACTGGGAGCTTTGAGAAATACTTTTTTCACTGATGAAATCAACAAATCTACTTTAGGGAAATTGTCTCTGACCACTTCTGCCACACGATGAAATGCATGCGCCACACAAGTAAAATGAGTCAATTTAGGATATACAACAGATAATGCTTGTCCAGCTTTGACCATATAAGGGGCAGCATCGCTAATAAAGAATAACACATTATCGTACATAATACCCTTTGGCCACAGGATACCCATAGCTTCGTTGAACAGTTTAACTATAGTTTTGTTATTGCACTTTTCTAGAACATCACAATGTAAAAGAATTCGTTCAGAATATTGTTCACTTAACAAACCGATAACTACATTACCAACAAGTCTACCTTCTTTGTCGGGAGTCTCATCAATGGAAACCCAAATTGAACTATCTTTAATTTCATCTCTTATCTTCTGTATTGTCTCATCGTAGATGGATGGAGCATACGTCTTCCTAAGTGTTGACTCATCCGGGATTGTATGTTGAGTATATTTTTCAAGGAATTCCCTGAAGACCTTATTCTTTAGTTTGTAGAGAGGAATATCAGCAGAGATGAGAGAACGGCACAGGTCGATGTTAAACTCAGATCTTACATTCGATGTTGTTGGTTGTGTTAAAAACAATTGTCTCTGCTTGGAATTTAGTTGTTTGTTGGCCTGATGTTTACTAGTTGTAATGTGTTGTTGCACCAGGAACTTTTGTGTAGATGATACTGCACACTGACACAAATTACAAAATAATATTTTATTGTCAGTTGATAAACCATCTTCTTTAAATTCTGAAATGTAACTTGTTAGTTTTGATTTTAAATTGACTGAATGACGTACTTTTGGCATATTTACCGTCTTTATAGTATGATTTACAAAACTGAACCTATGTGTACTCTGACTGGCATTTAACTGTTGAGCTGCACAACTGAAGTCTGTTAAAAATTTTAAATTAAATTAATACAGTTTTGTAACTTACTTTCCCATTGTTGATAGGACTGCTAATTTTCAAATAACTCTGATGTTAAAGGGATTACTGAACATTGAAGCAGTAATTAGGAGAGGGAGAGACCGATTTATTAGCGAAGTGATATCTCCATATTTTTATTACATGTATTCGCGGGGATGTTCTGGCGACTTCGTTAGAATTAGCTTCCTCACACAGGTGTTTCGTCACTTGTCAGCATCGGACAGATTTAGGGCCACCTTGAGCGGGGTTTCATAGAGACTCGATGAAGCATAAAACCCTAAAGTTAGACTGGACCCGTGGGAAAGCAACTGCCAAGCTTGGGTTTTCCAAAGAACGGGTATTCTTGTGAGATATACAAACTAATTTGATGTTATGGGAAATCCAAAGTTTAAATTTAGAGATGACATATTTCGCGCCCAATAAGAAGAGATCTTGGTCCAGCTTATGAGGTCACTTTGGACCAATAGGGAATAGATCTTAGGCCAGTTAGTGACGTAGTTTTTAACCAATAGGATAGTTAGTTTTAGCGTAGGATAGGTTTTTATAAATAAGGGTGACGGGGAGCGGAGATAACGACTACTATTCCGCTTCGGAGCGGAGATCATCAAAAACTACTTTACATCGTGTCGGCAGCCCTACATACAGGGCAGAATAACTACTTCGTTTGGTGTCGATAGGACTACTATTTCGCTTCGTGTCATAGTGTACTGGACAGAGTATTGAATTTGTAGTATCGGATAGAGCTTATTCAGAGCCGCCATAGAGTCGATACAAAAGGCGACCAACGATTGAATTATATGTCAGCCGGAAATACATAGTCTAGGGTTTACCAAGTGGATACTACAATAAACTTATAGTTTTGAAGTTTACGCTGCCTTTTATTTAAGTAGCCGGCTTGGTATTATTCCCGACATCACCCTATACCACAACAGTACCTCGGCTACCCTGAGTGAATCTCACGCAACATCGAGACGCACCCACCCTCAAATGGCGCCCATCGTGTGGTCACAATAACCACTCACCATCAATTGGCGTCCAACGTGGGGCCTCAATAACGACATCCACCCACAAATGGCGCCCAACGTGGGGCTCGAAGGAAGACAGCTGTTCCAGTGACCGGCCCCGGGTGCGAACACAGCACCAAACAACGCGGAGGACCGGACGGAGCTTTTCAGCCCTGCATAGCCGAGGAACGACGCTGGAAGGCGGGAACAGAACCAAGCCATCGCGACATCACGACAACACTAGAGAAGACAACACGGGGACCACCAGAGAAGGCGACTCGGAGAGGCGGTGGCAAGTATGAATAGAAGATGAATATATGTGTATATATGTATATGATATTTTTGGGGAATAATTATAAAGTGTATATGTTTCAATTTCTGGTGTGATATTTCGGGTGTATATATATATATGTATTTTTTTTTTGTGTGTGATATTTTGGGGGAAAGTGAAATAAGTGTATTGCGTAATTTGTTGGAAGTGAGTAGAGTGCAAATACAGGCCTAGTTAGATTATTATCGGGAAAGCAAGCGTCGGATAGATGACAGAATAGCATATAGATGATACTACGTAGCCATAGGAGTAAGGTAGTTAGGAAAATACGAGAAAGACGAGGAAATAGAAACAAGGGAACCATGGAGCAAAGGAAGGACGAGGAAATTATGGAAATCAGGGAGGAGGTCGAGAATAACGCAGGACAGGAAATAGAGGGAGAGCGAACGGTGGAAAAGCAACAGAGTAGAGACAGTGGCAGAGGGGAAATGACGCTAGAACAGTTATGGGAGCAGATGAGACAATTCATGGAAAATAAATTAGACAATAATTCAAGAGAAAGTAGAGAACAAATAAAACAAATGGAAACTAAACTAGACAACAACTCAAGAGAAAGTAGAGAACAAATAAAACAAATGGAAACTAAATTAGAAAATAACTCCAGGGAAAGTAGAGAGCAAATAAAACAAATGGAAAATAGATTGGGGGAAAGTTCGAGAGAGATTAGAGATCATATTGCAAAACTAGCGGAAAGAGGAAACAAGATGGAGGACAAAATAGAGAAGCTAGAAGGGAAATTAACCGAGAATGGGATCGGAATGGAGAACCAATTGAAGATAGCTATGGATAGGATGTCAGAAAGTATGAAGGATTTAGAAGTTAGAGTTAGAGATAGCGCTACGAAAGAGAATAGCGATCTAAAATCAGCTGTTGAGGAAACGATAGTGGAGAAGGTTCGGGAAATTCAGAATTCGGTGGAAGAGAAAATAGGTGAGATGGATCAGGAAGTGGACGGTCTCAAGCGAGCCATAAAGAATAAAGAAAGGGCGGATAACGAATGTTTGGAAGAATTGAGAAGTAAACTAAACTCAATAAACGACGTACTAAATGGGGGTAGTCCCGCAAATTTAAGCGGACATAGCAGCTCGGACCGTGCAGTTTCTAGACAAGAGGGCACAAGTGAGAGCCCGGCATCAGGTAGCAACATAAATGTAAGACATGTTAACAATAGTGTTGGTGAGGAATGTCAGACCTCACGGGATGATGTGCGTAGTGAGTTCATAAATGTAAACGACAAGGCATATTTAGGCCGTCCCCAGTACCCCACTCTCATTTTGAATGAGATTGGTTACCCTATTTTTGATGAGGTTGAATTTTCAAACCCACATAACTACATAAGTGAGCTAGAAACGTACTTCAGAGTAAGAGGGGTGCCGGATGACTTAAAAATGACTGTCGTACGGAAGAGCCTAAAGAGCCGACCACTCAACTGGGCGCTAGTGGCCCTAGGGGATAATGTCACTTATGAGGAATTCAGAGAAAAATTTTCGGAGAGATACTGGGGACAAAGACAACAACAAAGAATTAGGAAGGAAATTAATCAGAGCAGGTTTGACGCGGGAAGAGGCGTCTCTATGATAGACTATTTTCTTGAAATTGTTAAGAAAGGGAAAAGCCTCAATCCGCCAATACCGGATTCAGAGCTGATCCAAACTGTGATTTCGCAGTATCCCGAGAACATAAGATATAATCTGATCGTAGCAGGGCCCCGAGACTTCGGGGAAACAATAGATTTATTGACTGCGATGGACGGTTCGGACGCCACGCACTATGAATGTAGTGGACAGGCAGATTATGAACATGGCAAAGGAAAGGGTTCAAGCCCCACCGACCAGAAAGCGGGGAAGGGGGCAAGTACGGTCTTTTCATCCCCAAGGACAGGAGCCCAAAATCAGAGTAACTGGGGTGGTGACAGGAGCCCCAACAATGCATATAGTCGGTACCATAATGGCCATAACGGAGGGAAAAGTCCCAACAGGGAGAGAAGGAGTGACCCGCCCTTTGGGGGTCCTTACTCTAATAGTAGGAATAACCAGAGTAGTCATAACAGGATGAGGAACGATCGAGGAGGTGTTGGTCCCGTGCGTAGGGTTAACCACATACGATGGTACACGGGAAGACAAGAAAATGGAAATAATAGGCTTAGAACCCAACCACACTGGCTTAGGAACAGAAATTACAGACAGGGATTCTGGCAGCCTAATTTTAGCAGGGGACCGCAAAATCGAGGTGATTGGAGGAGACAGGAGCAGGAGAGAGATAGGCGAGACGCCCTACAAGAAATGGCCTCACAAGGGTGCCATAGGCCACATACACAGTGTAACGTGGGACAAAGTAGGAATAGAGACATGAACGGACGTCAGCAAAGTCCGGTGAGAATGAGTATGGGCCGGGAGCCTATAAATAGTAGAAATAGAGACGAGATAGCAGTGGAACCGACTGCATCGCACTCGGGAAACTGCTAGACAGAAGTCTCAAGGGTTCGGAGATTTCTGTAGCTAAGTGCAATAAGTCACTATCCAAAGAATCCACCAACGCGGTAAGCGTAAAGAGACAGAGCGATATTACTAACCCAGAGTTAGAAAATAATGGGACTTATGTATTGCCTTATATAGATGCTAAAATATTTGGGACAAAGTGTTGTGTGTTGTTGGACTCGGGCTCCACAAATAATGTATGCAGCTTGGAATTTTTTCAAAAGGTTAGGGATTCAGGAATAAAACTGCAAACGTTACCCATATGTTCACTGTACTGTGCGGGCGCCCTAAGCAAGAAGAAGGAAAAGGTAAAATATCAAGTATGGTTTGAGTTAGAGTGCGGAGACGTGAAATTAAATGCTATTTTTCTTGTGATACAAAGGTTGACTACCGACATCATTATTGGAGTAGAGAGCTTTTATGAATGGCACGCGCTATTAGATTTCAGGGAAAACAGACTAGGGGTTACGGCAGGTAACGGCAGTGTAGGCCATGTCCCATTCAGTAGCAATAACGCTCGAGCTGAGTTAGATGAGAGAACCGCGGGAGAGATAGAATTACAGGAAGAGTTATTTTTTGTAGAGCACCTCAAAATTTGTAAGAATGTAATTATAGAGGTTAATCCGTGGGAAGGTAACGAGGTAACTAGGGGAGTGTGTCAAATAGGCTGCGGAGAATGCGAGTTATGTATCGGCGAATTAGTCCAGGCGAGACAAATAGGACGCAATCTCATTAGCGGTAGGGCCAGATATTGTAATGAGAGTTCGCCGGGCGATCTTAGGCAGGTAGACGCGTATAACAATAGGAAGACAGATACTTTCGAAATAGTGAGAGATAAAGTTAACCAGGCACACGGCCTGAGTGAGAGTGAAAGAAAACGCTTAATGGATGTTGTAGGTAGCCATTTAAATGTCTTTTCAGACGCGCCGGGTCTGTGTAGAGTGTATACACACAAAATTAAGGTGGTAGGAATGGAGGAATTTCGGCATAAATGTAGACCCATCCCCCTATCTTTAAGGGATCAGGCAGACGAAGTCATAAATGATATGTTAAAAGACGGAGTTATAGAAGTATCGGACTCGCCTTACGTAAATGCATTGTGCTGGGTTAGGAAGCCCAATGGAAGCTTAAGAGTGACGATCGATGCCCGACACGTTAACTCGTTTTCAGTTAAAGATAATTTCAGGACGGAGTCTGTGGACACTTTGTTAGGCCGTATCAGTGACTGTTCTATATTCACTAGTTTGGACTTGACCAGTTCGTATTGGCAGATTCCGCTGGACGAGGACTCGAGAAAATTCACAGCGTTCCTACATAACGGGAAAGTTTATCAGTATACCCGATGCCCATTCGGCATCGCGAGTTCTGGATCTGCGCTACTAAGGGCACTTGACATAATTTTTGGTGATTCGACGAAAGGTTTTCTGGCACAGTACATTGACGATTTTCTTATATATGGCAATAATGTGGATAGGCATATTAGGGATATTGATTTTGTACTTACTAAATTGAGAGAGGCTGGTATGACAGTCAAGCTGGGGAAAACAGCATTTTTTAAAGTTGAGACAGTTTTCCTGGGTTACGTAATTTCGTCTGACGGAATTAGACCGGACCAAGAGAGAATTCAGAGCATTTCGAGGATCCCGCCGCCGCGGAACCGGAAACAGGTTCGTAGATATCTAGGTATCCTACAATACCAGAATCGGTTTCTCGTCAATTATGCTAAGCATGTAGCCCCACTCAGAGCATTGTTGAAGAAGGATACACCCTTCAGGTGGGGGTCGGCAGAGCAGGAAGCATTCGATCGAACGAAACTGCTTTTTGCCGACTCAATTCTGTTGGAAAGGCCTAACGACAGCCTACCTTTTCAGATTTATACGGATGCGTCTTCATATGGATATGGAGCAATTCTATGTCAGACAGATGAAGATAATAAGCGACATGTGATTGCCACAGCTTCTAGGGGACTGTCGCGTACCGAAAGCAACGCATCAATCACGGAACTAGAGATTTCTGCTGTGTACTTCGCACTACAGAAGTTCCGTCAGTATATCTTTAATAGGCAGATCATCATATTTACTGACCATGTAAGCCTAGCTTTTCTGAGTAGATGCAAACTGACGAACTCTAGAATATCTAGATATGTGCACGAGATTTTGGCTCATGATGTGACGATTAGACATATTCCGGGGGCAGACAATATTTTTGGTGATTGTCTCTCTCGTTTGAATTCCAAATCGGGGCTACCGGAAACTATCACCGCCCCCGCGTACGAAATTGCCGTGATGAAAATTGATTCCACGAGGAATGGAGCTCTGACGGGAAAATTTCGGAGAATTGCAGATTTGCAGCAGGAGGATTCCACGATAAGGGCCTTAATGGACAAAGCTAGAGAAATCTCACAGGTGAAAGACGAAGTGTATGGATTGCGCTCTGGTATCTTGTATAAATTGCATGGTAGGGATATCCAGAAGTGGAAGATATACATACCTGCGAGTATGGAGAATGAACTTATAAACAACTTTCACCTATCTATGTGTCACTCTGGGAGTGATAGGATCATTTTAACTATGTCAGAATCATTTTATATTAAGCAACTGTCAAAGAAGGTTAGAAGGGTAATATCTCGTTGCGAGGTCTGCCAGAGGGCGAAACCTCTAAATGTAAGGTATGACAATGTACCACAGGTCATTATCAGGGGTAAAAAGAATGAACTTGTAGCAGTGGACGAACACGGTCCAATGCCCACATCGTCCTTCGGACACAGGTACATATTTGTTACGTACGATGTCTTCACAAAATTTGTAAAGATGTACCCTTTAAGAAATATCTCTAGTAAATTGTGTGCTGACAAGCTGGTTAGAGATTACATACCGACTTACGGTCCGGTAACAGCGGTGCTCAGTGACAATGTGTCGGTACATAAATCGAAAGTGTTTTGCAAAAGGCTGGAAGATGCGGGCGTGAAACTATACAATTGCTCCGCATACTTTCCCAGCGGTAATCCCTGCGAAAGAGCGCTTAGGGATATATCATTGTACCTCCGTATTCTGTGTCACCGAAACCATAAGGACTGGTTTAGGCAATGTGAGGTGATTGAGAGAGTCATGAACCACTCTATCAATCCAACGACCGGAATAGCTCCGATCAAACTTATGTTAGGGATCGATCCCGATCCCATGATAAAGAGTTTGCCGCAGGCAATACAGGAGGGTGAGCCTCCTAGTGATGAACTACTGTGTAAACTAGCTTTCGACCGAATCAGGAAAAAGGCTGAGTATAGACTCGGTAAAGTTAAAAGATATCGCCACAAATGGGAGCCCTCACCCGGCGATTTGGTATTGCTAAGGGACGTGAAGTTATCTTCCGCCCTTAGAGGACGTTACTCACGTATGGAGCTACTGTACAAAGGGCCCTACGAAATTAAAAGTAGATATGGAGACCATACTTTCGAATTGGTAGAAAGGGGAAAAAGTAAACCTGTTGGTAGGTACCACAAGCAACTCTTGCGGCCTTTCAAACAGGAGAGGCTAGGAGGCAGGAATGAGAAAGAGTAGGATGGTTAGTCTCACGCGTACAGCTAGGTGAACCTGTACAGGGCGGCTGGTACAACCAAGCACGCAGAGTGTGTAACTGATCAATTAATAAATAAATGTAAATATGTGAATGAATGGTATTGTACATATGTAAATGTGGATATAAATTGTACATTGTTGTGCTTATTGTGTGAGAGTTGTGTACATAGAAAGGCTTGTGAAGATATATGTAATATTTATTGTAATTGTTTGTAGTGACATTGTAATCTCACTGTATTGTAAATAATGTGTTACCGGCTGATATCGCGTGGGGGAACTATGAGGCTAGTTATAGGCAGAAAGCGGGGACATCTCATAACATTGGAAACTCTTTCGGGAATTTCCAATGGTTATGTAGATGGGCATTTGAAGCAGTAATTAGGAGAGGGAGAGACCGATTTATTAGCGAAGTGATATCTCCATATTTTTATTACATGTATTCGCGGGGATGTTCTGGCGACTTCGTTAGAATTAGCTTCCTCACACAGGTGTTTCGTCACTTGTCAGCATCGGACAGATTTAGGGCCACCTTGAGCGGGGTTTCATAGAGACTCGATGAAGCATAAAACCCTAAAGTTAGACTGGACCCGTGGGAAAGCAACTGCCAAGCTTGGGTTTTCCAAAGAACGGGTATTCTTGTGAGATATACAAACTAATTTGATGTTATGGAAAATCCAAAGTTTAAATTTAGAGATGACATATTTCGCGCCCAATAAGAAGAGATCTTGGTCCAGCTTATGAGGTCACTTTGGACCAATAGGGAATAGATCTTAGGCCAGTTAGTGACGTAGTTTTTAACCAATAGGATAGTTAGTTTTAGCGTAGGATAGGTTTTTATAAATAAGGGTGACGGGGAGCGGAGATAACGACTACTATTCCGCTTCGGAGCGGAGATCATCAAAAACTACTTTACATCGTGTCGGCAGCCCTACATACAGGGCAGAATAACTACTTCGTTTGGTGTCGATAGGACTACTATTTCGCTTCGTGTCATAGTGTACTGGACAGAGTATTGAATTTGTAGTATCGGATAGAGCTTATTCAGAGCCGCCATAGAGTCGATACAAAAGGCGACCAACGATTGAATTATATGTCAGCCGGAAATACATAGTCTAGGGTTTACCAAGTGGATACTACAATAAACTTATAGTTTTGAAGTTTACGCTGCCTTTTATTTAAGTAGCCGGCTTGGTATTATTCCCGACATCACCCTATACCACAACAGTACCTCGGCTACCCTGAGTGAATCTCACGCAACATCGAGACGCACCCACCCTCAAATGGCGCCCATCGTGTGGTCACAATAACCACTCACCATCAATTGGCGTCCAACGTGGGACCTCAATAACGACATCCACCCACAACATGTGTTTAAATCTCTATTGTTGAAATGTATTTTTAAAAGTTAATGGAATTTTGTTTTGTTTTATTGTTAAACCTAATATAATATGGACTGTTTTATATGAAATATGGAAAATATATGGAAATTAACGAAAATATGTACTAAACTCTAAAATATGGAAAAATATGGAAAATAAAGGTAGGATTTTTCAACCCTACACATTGTGAAACATAAAGATAATGCAAAATATAAATTATATTAGCTTTATAAGTAAATATGTATTTACATATAAATCCTTTCCCTGGATATTACTATGAACTTATTAAAACCCTAAGTTCTGAGCCTCTGGGCTCGTAGCTCGACCACTGGGGTCGGGATACATAACTCATGGAGGTAAGTAGGCCTAACATAGGAAGGGCGAAGTTGAATCAAACCAATCCCAGATTGACTTTTATAATGATAAAGTCTAACAATATGATAAAATCATTTGATTACTGATTCTTTTAAAGATTCTAGCATTCTATTAAATTGTGAAGCCCTTAAAATATTTAACAAGTGAAGTCACTCAGCTGAAGTAAGTTCTCAGTGTCAATGGAAGCTATTTCATAAGGATCAGACATATATTTTCTCTGAAACATTTCCATAAATTTAATTCAAGAAGAAAGAGAAATAATGCATTTAAAACTATCCATAAGGGAATGCTATGAGTACTTGACGTACGATTTTTTAAATGATCTACCGACTCAACATTTTCTGCTCAATAAGTGCTAACAGATTAAGGGAACATGGTGAATACGAAGTATATGAAGAAGTTCAATGTCTTTCTACGGAAGGATCTACACGGCGTACTGACATCATAATAATTGACCGAGATAAAAACACTGGTCTCATTCTTGACCCCACTGTAAGGTTTTTAAATTAATGAAGATCAACCAAAGCAGGTGCATGAAGAGAAACGCGCTATTTACCTCTCATGCTGTGATGATCTCAGTCATAAATATAATATTCAAGATTGGAATGTCATTGGACTTATGTTTGGTGAGCGAGGAATTCCCAAATTTACATTGGAGATCCTCAGAAAATTAAAAGTTCCTGATAAGAATCTTCGGACAATTGCATCAACCATTTTAAAATCTTCTTTGAACATCATCAATCATAATCTCTATTCATTTTTATAATATTCAATGTATATTATTTATTTTCAATAAATTTTGATCGTTTTGATAGCTACAAAATCTTGTCGTAGAATATTCTTTTTTTTTTTTAAATTTCATTCTGCATTTTTTTTAACATTTATTTAAATTTTCTTTTTTGTTCATTTGAATTGATTAGGATGCCGATATTTTAAATCCAAGATTTGGACGGCTATCATTTCGATGATATTCTCTTTTAACTTTGTAAGTATTTCCCGAGCTATTTTCTTTTATATTTCCGTCGATCCATTGACGTACTGATCAACATATCTACTTACCTATAAAATATTTATCCATCCACTTACTTGTAGTTCAATATTAAGCTATGTATGATATGTTTTACTTGAATTACCGGTAACATTATAAGTTAACTAATTTCTGTTTTTAGTCATAAATCATCACAAATAATTGTGGCATTTTCCACGAATAATGATATCTCTAATTCATAACAGCTGTCAATCGATGTTAGCCTTATAGCTATGAAGAATGACACACCCATAGCAAGGAATTTTGTAAGGCTACGTGTCTGCGTCTAGGCGCAGAATAGTAATGAAATAAATTACTGTATATTAAGTAGTTTAATTTAATGGAAGTGAAAATCTTAGAGTCTAATCATATGACAACATGTTGTGCTTTAATAATTTTATACATTGCCTCGTGTTGATGAGAAAATTAGGGTAAAGTAATGAATGAATCATACATTAATACATATCTTGGAGTTTTTTCCGGGGTTTTCCCTCAACCCAATACGAGCAAATGCTGGGTACCTTTCGGTGCTGGACCCCGGACTCATTTCACCGGCATTATCACCTTTATATCTTTCAGACGCTAAATAACCTAGATGTTGATACAGCGTCGTAAAATAACCCAATAAGATAAGAAGAAGACATATCTTGGCATCTCCTCTCAGAGAAGTATGCATTTGTCTGTAAATATGTCGGTTTTAAACATAGTAATACTGAATTTTGTTACGGACATAAGGGTGTTTCGAAGTGTTTATTTTGTATAATTTTTTTCCTGGATTCACTTCGTATATGGTTATAGTCATATGAGTCGAATGCTATTGATTTAGGTATGAGCGAGATATAGGCTGTGCTCAGAAATACGGAATGTGTCCGGGGTTCATAGAATATTCCAACAATGGGCAATATATTTTTATCTACGACTCTGACAATAAAAAGAAGGGAAATTCAATTTCCATTTCGGGAAATGGATTCGAATCATGCACAGAGACGGACAGGAAGACCCCGAGTTCCGAGCCAGCACTTCGCGCCAGGCATACATGCAATTGATTCAGCCCTCGCCAAGGTACGTGGCAGCCAGATATTTAATTGCATGTAATTGCAATGGGGCTGAAAGGTGTTAAAACTTAAATACGCCAAATTTATAGTTGCAAATCACGACACCTTATGTAAAACCTAGCAGGAGAGCAAGCGAGATATCTGATCATTTGGATTCTCTAATGCACTACGTGTCGGTGCTTTATTATTATTGTCCAGCAACCATGCCCCTCGTGATGTGTGAGCATCCACTCCCTCAACATTGGAGGGGTTGGTACCTAGAGACCACTTATATAGCAGAAACTGCTCTCTACAATTAACAGTATTCTCCTGTACTTTGTAAATACTCATACCTGAGTTAACGCATGTTATTCGATAGTATTGCAATATCTGATAGTTTGTTATTTGCAGTTGAAATAAATGTAATTTTCTAGAGGTGTATTTAGTATTAGTATTAGTAGTATTTATTTATTTAACCTGGTAGAGATAAGGCCGTCAGGCCTTCTCTGCCCCTCTACCAGGAGATTCCAACTACAATATCAACAATAAAATTACAATTAGTATTAGATTTACAATTACAATTACAAATAACATTACAATTAGTATTAAATTTACAATTAGAATAAAATCAAAGTACGAAAAGATTACCTGAATAATTAAAGCTAGATAATTTATCATAGAGAAAAAACGAATATTTTATAGTGATGAAATTACTGAATATTGAAATATTTTGTGATAGATTAAAGAAACTATTTACAAGTAATCAATTACTGACCAAGTGCCTAGTAAGTTTTCGTTTGAATTCAATTTTATTTCGACAGTCCCTGATGCTAGCAGGTAGCGAATTCCAGAGTCTTGGCAGGGCTATTGTGAAAGAAGATGAGTATGAGGAGGTGCGATGGGATGGTATTTTTAGTATTTTTTCATGACGAGAGCGTGTGTTCAGATTATGGTGGGAAGAAAGGTAAGTGAAGCGAGACGACAGGTACGAAGGAATAGAAGAGTTCAAGATTTCGAAGAGAAAGAGAAGTGAATGTAAATTTCTTTTCTTATCTAGTTTAAGCCAACCTATTGCTTCCAGGGATGGGGTAATATGATCATATTTACGAACATTGCTTACAAAACGTATACACAAATTATGAGCCGTTGAAGTTTCATTTTGTTGTCGCTGGAGAGGTCAGTCAGTAAAATGTCCGCATAGTCGAAATAGGGAAATGCAAGTGTCTGCACAAGGGACTTTTTTAAGCAAGAGGGGAGATGAACATTTATCCTTTTTAGCACATGGATAATAGAATATACTTTTCTGCAGGTTTCTGTGATTTGCATGTCCCAGTTGAGATTATTATCCATGTGAATGCCAAGATTTTTTACTGAAGAACTGAAAGGGATTACTTACTTTAACAGGGAAAATGTCGAGGTGTTTTACAGCGTCGGTTTGCCGTTTGTGTCCTAATATAATTGCTTGTGTCTTTCCAGGATTGATTTTAAGACGGAGTTTCTTTGTCCATGTCACAATCGAGTCAATGTCTTCGTTCAATTTATCTATAGCGTCATTTACTCGGTCTAAGCGGGAAGAGATGTAGCATTGAAGGTCGTCAGCATACAAGTGATAGTTACAATGCCTTACAAGAGATGTAATATCATTGACATATATTGTGAACAACAATGGTCCGAGTACCGACCCCTGTGGTATACCTGATGTTATGTCAAGCCAGGAGGAGCTTCGATTCCCGGATACAACACATTGTTGTCTTTCCCGTAAGTAGGATTCGAACCAACTCACAGCAGTCTCTGACAAATACATATTTCTCAATTTATGGGTGAGCAGGTCAAAATTTACAGAGTTGAAAGCTTTGCTAAGGTCAAGAAGTGTTAGTATTGTTACTTCATTAGAGTCGATTGCTTCACGAATGTCTTCGGTCACTTTAAGTAGAGCAGTGCTTGTGTTGTGTCCAGCTCTGAAACCTGACTGATACTCGTCGAATAGCTTGTGTTCGTTCATGTAGGTAGTAATTTGTCTGTGTACGATTCTTTCCAGTGCTTTTGAAATGGCTGGCAGGATACTGATTGGTCTATAGTCGTTCGGGTCGGTGGGAACTTTGACTTTTGGGTATAGGAAGAACGAAAGCTTGCTTGCATGTTTTAGGGAAAGTATTTAGTAGTACGAATAGAAATATTGGTCTCCTCGTTCATAAAATTATAATGTAACCCACAGATTCCTAATATAATACAGGATTATTAAAAAATCATGGAATATTTGAAAGACCAGTACATTTTAAGAGTCCACTGCAAGAATGATGGATGTCATTTGGAATACATTTTGCAGGAGAAGCAATTGAAAATTTGAAATGCTTAGCGCTCAAAGCTTATCTGTGATTTTCCGACCATTACTGGACAATGACTATCAGTGTTAATGCCATATAACTCTCTATGTACATTCTATATGTCTTAAGCTATGCATTGACAGTCTTGGCTCATTTCGACAAGAAAGTGACATCCATCATTCTTGCAGTGGACTCTTCATTTGTTAATTTTATATGAAAATAATAATAATAATAATAATAATAATAATAATAATAATAATAATAATAATAATAATAATACATCTTTGTTCAGAAAAGAGTGTGGTACAAACACATCGTTTTAGAGCACGCCACACTATTAAGTAGCTTGTCTTCTGTTACCTTGCAACGTGATTCACACTGCATTTTTGTTCATTAGGAGGCAGTTTCAGCATATTTCAATGTTTTATTCCTTAGGTACAAATCGTAGCCTATACCACAATTGTAAAAATGAATTTCAAGTTATTTGCAACCAAAGATCAAGATTTCATAGTGGATATACAGGGTGTTTCCGAGGTGGTGTTACAAACTTTCAGGGATGATGGCGAAGGGCACATGTATCAATTTGAGATAAGGAACTCTGGTCCGGAAATGACCGAGTCGAAAGTTACAAACGAAAATAGTTGTGTGGAAATGAAATAATTTTATTCCTCTATACACCTTATTTATGTGTATTTATCTGTACATCTTACATATACTGTATTCATCTGACGTTGTTTACGTTGTCTACTTACAGTGTTCCATTCAGTGCGCTGTCTGAGGGATGGGGACAGGAAACTACACTAAAGCAATGCAGATAGAATAATGTGTAACGGACATGGTTGGTCCTGAAATGCACGTCTGTAGATGTGTATGTGTACAAGTTGCAGTGTCCAGTCGATCAGTCCTAGTGAAATGGAGGAGTACACGAGAGCGGATTTTCGAATACGGATGAGCCAAAGGGAACAGTAGACAAGCTCACAGATTGTATCGGTACAAGTACCCACATAGGAGACATACGGCCTATACCATCTTTCCACGACTGTTCCAAAGGTTAAGGGAAGGAGGGCACGTGGTGCCAAATTACAATTCCATTTCCATAGAACTGTTTTTGCTCATAACTTTCGAATCAGTCATATCCGGACCAGGGTTCCTTATCTGGGATTGATACATGTGTCCTTCCCCATCATCCCTGAAAGTTTGTAACACAATCTCGTTAACACTCTGTATGTGCATATTTAAAAGTTAAATGCATATTTCAGCTTTTGGTGCATAATAAAAACAAGTTTTTATTATTTTTTTTATCAATCTGGTGTTTAAACCAAAGTTAAGGATGCGGAAAATTGAAAAAAATGGAATACAGAAGAAACATAGATATCTAATTAATTGATTACGTTAATTATACAAGGTGGACGTGAAATAGCCTTGTAGATTTACAGAGGGAATAGATCATGTTGTAAGTCATGAAAAATTACAATATTATATTGGTGGAAAGCTCATAGATTAAAAATCCCCCCCCCCAATGTTTAACAATCTCTTATTCGATAACTATTGCGAGTAGAATCGTGATTTTTGTCCACATCGATAGGAAATCTAATAAAGAATATTTATCCCTGTGACGTATTTCAGTAGCGTGCATGGTTTTTGTGTAAATTTAATTTTAAAACCCTCTAAATTCAAGACATTGCACGAAGCGAGCTTATGCCAACGTCTCGACAGACAGCAACTTACGCGCGATGACTCTCCGAGTTCGTTGACCTTTTAAATCTGTCTCTCGAGTAGAGTGTATTAGCGACGGTGTTGTCAGACTACTGAAACTTCAAACTAAATTGTCTAATTAACCGTGCATTTAATCACAAAACATAATATAGGTTTTCTATTCATTTACGTGTACCATGTCGTTCCTTTCAAGATGCAAGGTTATTTCACTTTCACCCTGTTTATTATTTACCGCAATGACAACATGCAGACAATGCACTGTTGTCGGCGAATCATTGACAATTCCGCGCCAATCAATAAAGCACTGCACAATTAAACCCATTGCTGACTCTGTGCAAATTTTTAATATTGGAACTTTATGGTGGATGAAAGATGAGATTAAAAGAACAGATAAATCAAAACAACAAGCCTCCTTATCGTCTACTTCACACATGCCGCTACAGTAGGTTATAATCGGAGGGGAAGTTAGCCTACAGGAAGTGTTTATACAGGGACATCATTTTATTTTTACTCCAATTTTTATTGTACCGTACCTGAGTTTTTGAATGTATTTCACTCCCACCCCTTCTACTAATGAAGTTCAACCGTCTTCCACACAGAACCAAGGCCGCATATAGTAAACAGCAATGAGTTAGTGAGTATAGTACGTTCCAGATATATGTTCGCGTTTTCCAGTGACGAAAGAGCTTTCAATATTGAATCATATTTTCGCACAGGTACTGTCGTCCGTTTACCTCTGTCGCATCCCGACTCCCCCTCCCCTGCTTCTGCTCACCCTCTGTAAAAGCTGGGCTGTCTTAGCTCTTTTCTGAAGACATTAATTTCTGTTAGGAATTAAACTATCTTATTAGTAATTAACTGTCACGTGATTTCACCTGTTTCTGCAATCCTGCGGCATAACCACTTGGACGGACAGTAGATAGCATGTCTGAATAATTTTATCTGTGCGGGTCGGGCAGAAGTGAAGATTGAATTTACAGTACGAAAGGTACTCTTTTATAGAGCAGCTACAGTATTACTTCAACATGAGTTACTAGTACGACAGACGAAATTGGCAATTGGAATTAGATGCAGTAGTCTATAGTGCGATAATATGCACAAAAGAACTGAAGCCTGTATCGAAATGAACGGCCACCACTTTCAAAAATGTATTTAAATATCCGTATTATGATTATTTTTCAATTTAACTTCATTCTCTATATTGTACGCTAATGTGCTGTAGACAGTATAATATACACTGCATAATCAATACGTTCGCATGGATAACTCACTTCGTGAGTAAAAACACTTATTGTTAATATTGTACTGTATTTTTATTAAACAAAAACCTAATGAAAATTATCAAACTCAAAATCGCGATATTTCCTAGTTTACGTAAATGGATGAACTACTTTTCTCCCCCTTATACCTAGTAGAGTGATTTGTTTGTTTTTTACGCCAGTATCATCGAACTACAGTCGTGGAAGGGGATAGCAAACTGTGTTTCCGGTTCTCTAAAGTTATAGCCAGGTTAATATTAAAAACGTTAATAAAAATAAAATGATGTCCCTATACATAGACTTTTCTTCGCTCGCTAAACTCGATTTCGCCGCCTGTCAACAATAGGACTAGTATAGACACGGTTATACAATTTTCTGCTTTATACTTTTTGAGATAGCAGATCTGAATATTTAATTTTATTGTCGTGACATGTAAGAGAAACTTCGACGGTATGATGAATGCATTATATTTTAGAAAATTATTAAACCCCTAATTTGGTCAACGATGCCTAACGAAAAATGTTTCAGACGTATACTGCTTGAGCAGTAAGTTGAATAGCAAACAACTTTAACAACTGGTGGTATCTCAACTTTCTTATACATAACAGAAAAACTATCAGTAATAGAAAATTGCTTAAATGTATATATGTACTTTTTTTCAATTTAAATAGTACATATTTTGTTATTTTTAGTGCATATATCCTGGTTTTTAGGTGCACACATGCAGCATATTTTGCCGTTTTTAGTGTATTTCATTCCTCCCCTATCGATCATTCGTTCTGTTTATTAATAACAAAGAATTATTTGTAGAAAAAATACTTTATAGAAGTATTCTGGCTTCACAGGCAACAATTATCTAAAGTTATAGGTTAATAGATAGATAGATAGATAGATAGATGGATAGATAGATAGATAGATAGATAGATAGATAGATAGATAGATAGATAGATAGATAGATAGATAGATAGATAGATAGATAGATAGATAGATAGATAGATAGATAGATAGATAGATAGATAGATAGATAGATAGATAGATAGATAGATAGATAGATAGATAGATAGATAGATAGATAGATAGATAGATAGATAGATAGATAGATAGATAGATAGATAGATAGATAGATAGATAGATAGATAGATAGATAGATAGATAGATAGATAGATAGATAGATAGATAGATAGATAGATAGATAGATAGATAGATAGATAGATAGATAGATAGATAGATAGATAGATAGATAGATAGATAGATAGATAGATAGATAGATAGATAGATAGATAGATAGATAGATAGATAGATAGATAGATAGATAGATAGATAGATAGATAGATAGATAGATAGATAGATAGATAGATAGATAGATAGATAGATAGATAGATAGATAGATAGATAGATAGATAGATAGATAGATAGATAGATAGATAGATAGATAGATAGATAGATAGATAGATAGATAGATAGATAGATAGATAGATAGATAGATAGATAGATAGATAGATAGATAGATAGATAGATAGATAGATAGATAGATAGATAGATAGATAGATAGATAGATAGATAGATAGATAGATAGATAGATAGATAGATAGATAGATAGATAGATAGATAGATAGATAGATAGATAGATAGATAGATAGATAGATAGATAGATAGATAGATAGATAGATAGATAGATAGATAGATAGATAGATAGATAGATAGATAGATAGATAGATAGATAGATAGATAGATAGATAGATAGATAGATAGATAGATAGATAGATAGATAGATAGATAGATAGATAGATAGATAGATAGATAGATAGATAGATAGATAGATAGATAGATAGATAGATAGATAGATAGATAGATAGATAGATAGATAGATAGATAGATAGATAGATAGATAGATAGATAGATAGATAGATAGATAGATAGATAGATAGATAGATAGATAGATAGATAGATAGATAGATAGATAGATAGATAGATAGATAGATAGATAGATAGATAGATAGATAGATAGATAGATAGATAGATAGATAGATAGATAGATAGATAGATAGATAGATAGATAGATAGATAGATAGATAGATAGATAGATAGATAGATAGATAGATAGATAGATAGATAGATAGATAGATAGATAGATAGATAGATAGATAGATAGATAGATAGATAGATAGATAGATAGATAGATAGATAGATAGATAGATAGATAGATAGATAGATAGATAGATAGATAGATAGATAGATAGATAGATAGATAGATAGATAGATAGATAGATAGATAGATAGATAGATAGATAGATAGATAGATAGATAGATAGATAGATAGATAGATAGATAGATAGATAGATAGATAGATAGATAGATAGATAGATAGATAGATAGATAGATAGATAGATAGATAGATAGATAGATAGATAGATAGATAGATAGATAGATAGATAGATAGATAGATAGATAGATAGATAGATAGATAGATAGATAGATAGATAGATAGATAGATAGATAGATAGATAGATAGATAGATAGATAGATAGATAGATAGATAGATAGATAGATAGATAGATAGATAGATAGATAGATAGATAGATAGATAGATAGATAGATAGATAGATAGATAGATAGATAGATAGATAGATAGATAGATAGATAGATAGATAGATAGATAGATAGATAGATAGATAGATAGATAGATAGATAGATAGATAGATAGATAGATAGATAGATAGATAGATAGATAGATAGATAGATAGATAGATAGATAGATAGATAGATAGATAGATAGATAGATAGATAGATAGATAGATAGATAGATAGATAGATAGATAGATAGATAGATAGATAGATAGATAGATAGATAGATAGATAGATAGATAGATAGATAGATAGATAGATAGATAGATAGATAGATAGATAGATAGATAGATAGATAGATAGATAGATAGATAGATAGATAGATAGATAGATAGATAGATAGATAGATAGATAGATAGATAGATAGACAGACAGACAGACAGACAGACAGACAGACAGACAGATAGACAGACAGACAGACAGATTTATTGAGTAATATTATACATACAGATTTTATATTATCATAATTTTTTCTAAAATCCAATGCACGGGTCTTCTGACCGTACGTGCTTTGTACTCAAAAGAAGTCCTCCTTTGTAGGTTTCCCCCACCTATGATTATATCCAACTACTCTCTAAAAGAACACACATATTAAAAGGGAAATGACAAAATAAAACACATTATATAATATATCCTAACCTAAAAACATAAAAGTGTACAGTTGGGTGAATACTATTATCCCTTCCTCAGTTCGCGTCACAAACTTCAACAGCTGAAGTTCTACTCTTTTTCGCCTTCAAGAGGTACAAACCAATTTTTGATCCCATTCTCTATTCCCCATGAGGTCAAGACATGCAAGCGAACTCCTATTCTGACTTAGCATCGAGGATGGTAGATATTTTCTCTGTACATGTTCCAATTCGACACACTGTAATAATATATGCTTATAGGAGTCCTTTTCTTTGCAAAGCGGAAAAAGACGCTCCCCTTCTTCGTTGACAATTTTATTACCCTTCCATGCACCCAATCTTAGCCACGCTAAACCTGTTCTGCTGTCTTTGTTACAAGAGTTTATGTAGGTTAATTGTTAAAGCAATGAAATGAAATATTTGAAATATATTATTTCAATTAGCATGTTAAGGACTGTATGTAGAAATAAAATAAATCTTTTTTTTTTAACTTACAAAGCAATGGTGGGTGGTAGAATAAATCTGACTTCATTTTTGGAATCAGCAGATGACATTACATAAGAACCAGCAGAAATTGTACATTTAACAAAATCATTGTTGACTAGTGTAATTAATTGAAAAATAAAAACACAGATACAGAATAAAATATAGTTTGCCATTAAACAAATTTAATTAATGAATTAATAAAATTCATTGTTTAAACATAGTGAACAAATGTAGGTGCAGTAAAATCCTTCAATTTGCTTATACTGTTTAAAAAATATCCTAATTTTTAACAATAAATATATTTGGAGTCAAAAAATATCCCACGTAAGTGGCTTTATATTCTAGGTCAGCTAAGTTGCGAGGGTAAATCCCCTGTTATGTCAGATATTTGTTCTTTATCAAAATTTTATTCCAATATTATTTTAACCACGAATCCTCTCCAAATTAATAAAAAAAAAATAAAAAAAATTGTATTTGATTTATAGTTTGGGTTTAAACATATTAAACACTACTGTTCTCCAACCAGAAGATCAACTGTGAAAGGAATGTGCTTACTCATCTATTGGAACGAAGTAGATAAATAATATTACCGTTATAACGCCAGTTTAAAAACCATGCGCTCTCCTGCATATGTTATTTCCTGTATGAAGAGATTAAAAGACCAGGAGATTAACTGTGATCTAATTTTGTAACTAGGGTAGTATCAATACGTCTGTATCAATGTTATGGTTTGTGCTGTGAGAGCTAGCCAATAGAGATAAGAGTTCCCACATGCGTGACCTTATGACATCTTTTGACATCAACATTCATTCACAGCATTACCCCCCTTCGTCTCATCCGGCGGAGACTTTCTCGTGGTTGGAGCATAGTATTTAATCTGTATTCACTCTCAATTTTAATTTTATTTTTGTCTGTATTGGAATCCCTTCCAGAGCACGAGTCTTACTCATTCAGGAGTGGGCTAGTTTATCTTTCATTATATTAACTTGTATTCATTTCAAACTTACTAGCAATAAAATGAATAAATTGAAAAATAACACAGATACAGAATAAATAGTCTGCCTTTAAACAAATTTAATTAATGAATTAATTCATGGTTTAAATATAGTGAACAAATGTAGGTGCAGTAAAATCTTTCAATTTGCTTATGCTGTTTATCAAAATGCATGAAGCTATAAAATATCCTAATTATTAACAATAAATATATTTGGAGTCAAAAAATATCGCAAATAAGTAGCATTAAATTCCAAAGCAGCTACGTTGTGAGGGTTAAATGCCATGTCATTCCAGACATTTGTTCGTTATCCAGATATTAGGCCTAACATATTTTTTCATTCTCCTGTAAAATTGAATATTTTGACATACGAGGTTGGTATAAACACTATCGATATGCTATAAAATACAACGAATAAATGTAGAAAGAATGCAGGAAAAGAAGAGTAGGTCTGCATTGAGAAGATTATCATCAAAAACCTTCGTCGTCCGCTACAAATTCCACTTGGAATGGCCAGGATTTGAAACAGTTATCGACGTGGAAAACCAATGAAGTTGGCACTCTGCTAACGGTTTACCTATTTCGCTACTTTAATGAAACTTGGTAATGGTTACTGCCGAATATTCTAGATTCCTGCGTAGTGCTTTGTAATGTCGCCCCTCTCGTACACGTGGCTTCTTGCAGAAACATGGGATGGCGGTACGCAAAGCTCAAATCGGCTTGTGATGCGACATGCGGAAGCTCTTAAGAGAGCCATGAGATCGCGTTGTTTACCTCTGCACCCAGTGTTACCATCTTATATACTTTCACACTAAACCCCTTTCCCTCTCTGTCAATTGTTCATGTTCCTCAAACGCATATTATTGTTCTCAATAAAATTTATAGACACACATACAACGGACTTAGCCTAGCGCTTCATGTCTACCTAGAACATAGACTTTGCTATCAATTGCTGATTATTATTATTATTATTATTATTATTATTATTATTCTTATTCTTATTATTATTATTATTATTCTTATTCTTATTATTATTATTATTATTATTATTATTATTATTATTATTATCATTATTATTATTGTTGTTGTTGTATCTCCAAAGGGGGTAGCCCTATTTTACATATGTATGCTGCTAGGGCTATAGTTTTACACTAAAAATAAGCATAAAGACAAATGGAAGAGAAAAAATAAATTTGCTTACACAATGTAAACAAAACATAAACAATCAGTAATTTAGATATTGCGATTGCAAAGGAAACGTCAGGCATCAATCTATGACACACAAAATTCAGTTACAACACACATACGTAACACTTAAAAGTTGTTCTCTATAGCACAAGTATGCAGCTTTCCGTACCATACATCATAAATTAATACACAATAGTCACACAAACACAAACTATAATTAAGACATTGCGACGACATCAAGCATCCCATAACTATGACCCACATACATATAAAATCAAGCATCCGCTACCACACATACACTTCAACATAGTAACCACACTTTTAAAAGTTACAAATTTGGCTCCAAGAAGAATAAATAGGACACTGTTACTCAATACTGTTATTTTCTACAAGGTCTTAAACAAATCTGTATTAAATCTTTGAAATTCCTTTAAGCAACATTATTTCAGAAGAACTTTTGTTGATTACTAATATAATTTTCTAAAATTGTATCCTAGGAAAGTAGTAGAGAACTCAGGGAACAAAGAAACAGGATTTGTATGTAAAAAATATACATAAAATAGGTATGAGGTAACTCAGCACTAAGGCGTATGTTTTTGTTACACGAATTGATGTTAAATTTTCGACATTAACTGAAATAATTACTTTCGATAGACAAAATCAAGAGGATGACAAATTTTCGCGGGACTCTTCGATTTTCCAAAAAGTTGTGAATTCTGTTCCAACTAATATTCTACACCAGTTATTTTCAACCGCCGCACAGTGGTCTAAAATCCATATTTAGGAGGACAAATGCAGAAAAATGACATGTAAAAAAATTAAATTAAACCCTTAAATTACTTTTCCTATATAGCTGAGTAACACTCAATTGATTATCTTAATCAGCGGAGGTGGCTGCATAGCGAGATAAGAGGCCGGTAACATGCCACATTTCGCCACCCAGCATTCTTACTCAGCAAGCGCCGCGAGTCTGCCGTTTTCCTTGTGCTGTAACTCTGTTGTAAGTGGTCGATTACATTCATATTTGATACCAACGTGTCAAGTAGTTCTTTAGGTATGTAACACTGTTTGTTTTTGTTACATTGAATGTTATTATAGTATGTAAAATTAGCATGAATGGACACGGGACAAAATATAAATATAACTATTGAGTGCAGACTTTGCTAAGGTAGAGAAAAAAAAACCCTTTGGTTCGTCCAAAAATGTTTTTTTCTTCACTTCCTCCACTATTTACCTCTATTTTAAATCAAGTCTTAAGGTGCTCAGATTTGCGGAAGTAATAATTTATGAGCACTATTCTTTCGAGGTGCAGTAGTGGCATTTTTCTCGGTTGCAGTTATTTCAATATCTGTGAACCGAATCTGCTTCCGAAGTATAATTCAGGGAATTCAAGATGACAGCTTGTTAATTATATACCTAATAAGCTTCCCGAGTGTCCAAAAGGTACCTAAAATGTTACATTTCCCCCCCCCATAAGATTTTGTCTAAATGCATCCTCCTGTAAGGGGCACTTCTGCTTATACCAACGTAAACAGAGTTCGTATACAAAACAAATGTACTAAGTGTAACTACTGTATAAAATTTCATAAAAATCTGTTAGATAGGACAAAAGTTACTAATTTTGTCTAATTGCGCTCCCCTATAAGGGGTAGTTACACTTAGACCAACGTAATGAGAGTTTGTATACAAAACATACATTCTACCTGTAACTACTTCGTAAAATTTCATAAAAATCTGTTAAATAGGAGGAAAGTTACTAATTTTGTCTAATTGTGCCCCCTATAAGGGGTAGTTATCCTTATACCAACGTAATCAGAGTTTGTATACAAAACATATATGTTCCTTGAAACTGTTTTGTAAAATTTCATACAAATCTATCAAATAGGAGAAAAGTTACTAATTTTGTCTAATTGTGCCCCCCTATAAGGGGTAGTTCCCCTTATACCAACGTAACGAGAACTTGTATACAAAACATACATGCTACCTATAACTACTTTGTAAAATTTTATACAACTCTGTTAAATAGGAGAAAAGTTACTAATTTTGTCTAATTTCGCCCCCCTATAAGGGGTAGTTCCCCTTATACCAACGTAACGAGAGCTTGTATACAAAACGTATATGCTACCTGTAACTGCTGTGTAAAATTTCATAAAAACCTGTTAAATAAGAGAAAAGTCACTAATTTTGTCTAATTGCGCCCCCTATAAGGGGTAGTTCCCCTTATACCAACGTAATTAGAACTTGTATACAGAACATATATGCTACTTGTAACTGTTTTTTAAAATTTCATAAAAATCTGTCAGATAGGAGAAAAGTTTCTAATTTTGTCTAAATGCGCCCCCCTATAAGGGGTAGTTCCCCTTATACCAACGTAACGAGAGCTTGCATACAAAACATATATGCTACCTGTAACTACTGTGTAAAATTTCATAAAAATCTGTTCGGTAGCTGAAAAGTTATTAATATGTCCCGCTAAATTTGCATTCTAGACCACTGTGCGCCAGTCCGTGAAATTATTTTGGTGTCTAGGGCGAAAATTCATGCTGAAATTAGGTGGCTATCGAGAGGAAAGGTCTTCTGTCGCCCTGTTCGAATTGCGAGAAGAGGTCAAGCAATTTCTTCTAGACCAAAAGTCAAACTTGGCAGAACTCTTCCTTCGTCAAGGATGGAAAGCTAAACTTGCATATTAACTGACATGTTCTCTCTTCTTAATAACTTAAACTTAGGTATCTCTTCAGTGAACTATGACAAACGTGTTTATTCTCTGAAATAAAAGAGATACATTAATGAAGAAATGAGCTCTTTGGAGACAACATTTGCAGGAAAATAACTTGGAAATGTTTCCCCTTCTCCAAGAATTTCTAAGTGACTGTACAAATGGCTTCTCGCGGCGGCTAGTCATGACGTAGCGGGCTGCACTCGTACGTTAACCCCGCTGCTTAAAACGTGTATAAAGTCTATAAATCTTATAGAAGATGCTGGAAATGTCGTCTTCTCTCTGCTAAACAGTTGTTATATCGGAAAAACACATTCTAATTGACACGATTAATTTCGGCATTGCAATGTTTCTGATTTAATTTGTTTTACAGTTTATACAATATTTAACCTCACAATAATTAAGATGCTGAATTTAAGAACAATGTAGTATAGACAAAGTATGTTTTACTCGTACAAAATCGGACCGATTACACGTATTGCGCGAACAGCACACCAAATTCCAACTTTCGTATCATGAAGAGGGCTTTCTTTTACACGATGTGGATTTTAAGAACACCAGTAACGAGTGTTTTGATTGTTTATACCAGTGGTCGTCAGCACTCGCTGAAATGTGCAATGGGTACGCGGTGCCGTCCCATGCGCACCGTCGGGCAACAGGGAGAGATAGAGAGCATATCCGCTAGTACTCTCATCCTCTGAGAAGTTTAGTGCTGAGAGGAATGCGGTTCCGACTAGTCTAGCACGGTACTGGAGTGGGAGGGAACAGTGACAGCGGCAGTCTGGAAGGAAGTACAATCATACTGAAAACATTTCACTCGTATATAGAGTACCTAACACGTGCACAGAGTCACACACTACTACTAACTGAAGACTGCATATTTTTGGACGATTAATACTTCCCACTTCGCTCGGCTCGGCTTGGCTGTAGCAACAAAAGAATCTACCTGCACCCCCCCGCACCGATGACAAGAATACCTCAGGTCCCAGCGCTAAACTCGTTGGAGGGAGACAGTAGCTACGAGAGCACTATAGTGCACTGCGTTTTCCGCGTGTAAGAGAGACTAGCCCCAGCGTGTTCTGTGCTGACGACCTCTGGTTTATACGATCAGTTAGGTGGAACTACACCTCGTCTGAAAAGCACAGGAGTTATGGATCGATTAAACCTTCAGTCACAAATGAAAAAAAACCACTCAGAATAACGTACTCTTGCTACTGAATCGAACTGTTGTAAATATTGAACACGTGTACACTTGTAACGCTTCAGTTTTAACAATTCTGTTTATTTTTTTGTGCAGAAGACACTGAAACCGTCACTTCTTGTACTAATTTCAGGAGTGATTTTCTTGTAGACTGTTCAAGATGTGCGCCAATTTGGTCTAATTTGTCCTCTGTTCGAACTGTATGTTTTCTAGTGTGGTTTTTGTTTCGCTGTGCTCATTTTTCAAACTTATCCTTAATTTTGTAAAAAGCACTTCGCAACCTTGTATCGCAATATATTATTAACATAAATTTGTGCTGTCGTAGAAAAAACATTGTATGACACACATTCGTAAAGTTATCTTTTTTGGTTTCGCCTCGTTTGTCAAACTCTACACTCGTGCCAAAAAGAGAACCTTTACGAACTAGTTTCATAAATAACTATTGTACTACATTATTATGACATAATATGATATTTATTCCACCAGCTTACATCGGTCGTGATGGCCGTTCACATTTCTGTATACAATGCCATTACTCCCTTGGATACATATTCTGCTTAGGTTTTCTTTCATCCGGTTATTGCATAGGCTATAGGCTAAATGACCCCGGACATATTTTTACCACTTCTGTCACCTCTGTTTCATCCCCGTCTTTTATATTATACAGTCACGAAGCTTAATACCTGGTAAATATGCATCCATAGATAGTTGCTAACCACTAGTGTCGCTAATATCGCCTCATTACAGATAATGCGAAATAGTACCGCCACAGTCTGTCGTTCCTAGCAACCTCACAACTTAAGCTTCGTGACTGTATATACCAGTGATGTCAAAGCAAGAGCATTTTTCTGACCTTGACGTCATGCGCGGGCAGCAAGCGCTAAGTATGGAAAGAGAAAGGGTTGTGTATATGAATAAGCAACCTGTTGGATTAAGAAAACAGTGGTACACAAACTTCAAACGGAACGTGACATTTTATGTCGTTATTTTTATATGGCTCCTTTCTGTTTAATATTATCTATATTGTCTGTAAAATAAAAGAACTAACACTGATTTCTTAATATTGCACTTGTGTTTTAAATCTTAATAATATAATAGAGAGTTAAGAAGGAATATTCACTTAAATTCCATAGTAGTGTAATATTATACTGTATTAAGTGGATGAAACACATCATTCATAAAGAAAGCGATATTCCAAAAAAAGAGATTGAGTATGAAATGATAAGTTGGAATTTATATTGATGGTATCTTTAACCTTACAAAAGTAATGAATAAACTAATCAAAACAATATTACAGTACAAAGCAAAGTTACCTAGGTACTGTATCTGTTTTAAGTGTAACTAATATTACATAACAAATCTCTTATCGCATTATGCTTTTAAGGTGATATTTGTGAGCAACTTCCTATCATCAGAATATTAAATTATTTTCTCAAAATCTGCTGAAGCTATAGAGCTGACATTTTTACAACACATGGGCACGTATATTTTGCTTATGATGTGATGTAACAGTAGTTTCTTTGTTAATTAATTTCCTTACAAACAATTTCCATGCGAATATTTTCAAAATTTTCAATACACTATCTTCAGTAATACGTATATACGGTATATTAGATTTACGAAAACATTCTGTAAGGCTACTAAATAAATAGGCATATACCTGAAAATTTCACTTTTATTTACAAAAAGTTGAGAAAATATTTCTTTTGAATAAAAAAATCAAACTTGTGAAAAATGAGCATTAAAATTAAAACTTACATTCTTATAATGCACTTATACTTCTCAGGCAAATCTAAAAATTAACATGGATACAGTTTTAATAAGTTCTCTTCCCTTTATCTATTGAATTAGTGCTGGCCATTCCTGAATATAGCTCGACCATGCGGCATATACCATCTCTTTCGTCTGTCTCTTTCCTTTCCGCTGTAAAGCGTTCAGGCTCTCCTGGGCTCTAAAGCGCGCGCTTGCTTCTGTGGGCCTGGTATATACTATACTGTAGTTTCACCTTCCTTATTTTTCTTCTTACTTTCCCCTTTCCCATTTATCCATCTTATTCTCACTAATCTTATTTAAATAAACACTCACTTCTCTCAGTTCCTTATTAATTGTTACCCATATTGTTTACATTAAATTTAACTCTTCCATAGTTGTCATCCTTTTTTACTACATTATAATATGAAATATAATATTCCTTGAGCAATATTCTTTGTGGATTCATGTTCAAAGTAAGTGCACTGTTCTGTTTCATTTATGAATTCAATTTTGACATTATTTTCTATATTATTAGTATAATAATTTTGCTTTTCTTAAATACATTATGATTTCCCTCGGCGGATAAGTAATGTTGGATACTTCGCGGAACGTAAAAAGGCCTTCTTCATAACAGAAGGACACAAGCAACATTTTTTGGTTGTTGATCAGAATACTTAGAACCTCGGTAAACCGTTTGAGCCAGTAATAGAGACCAGTCTGTAGTATACTTGAAATCAATCTTAGATATTGCGTGTTTCCTAGATATGAACAAAGAATAAATACAGGGACATCATTTTATTTTTACTAACATTTTTAATATTAACCTGTCTGTACCTTTAGAGAACCGGAAACACCGCTTGCTCCCCCCCCCCTCCAAGACTGGAGTTCGATGATACTGGCGTAAAACACAAATCACTCTACTAGGTATAGGATGGAAGAAGAGTAGTTCATCCATTTACGTAAACTAGGAAATATCGCGATTTTGAGTTTGATAATTTTCATTAGGTTTTTCTTTAATCAAAGTACAGTACTGTATTAAGAATAAGTGTTTTTACTCACGAAGTGAGTTATCCATGCGAACGTATTCATTATGCAGTGTATATTATACTGTCTACAGCATATTAGCGTACAATATAGAGAAAGAAGTTAAATTGAAAAATAATCATAATATGAATATTTAAACACAATTTTGAAAACGGTGGTCGTTCATTTCGATACAGGCTTCAGTTCTTTTGTGCATATTATCGCACTATAGACTATTGCATCTAATTCCAATTGCCAGTTTCGTCCTTCGTACTAGTAACTCATGTTGAAATAATTATGTACCTAGTCTACGTACTGTGAATTCAATCTTCATTTCTGCCCGACCCGAAAATATAAAATTACTCAGACATGCTATCTACTGTCCGTTCAAGTGGTTATGCCGCAGGATTGTAGAAAGGGAGGAAATCACGTGACAGTTAATTACTTAACGAGGCCCTTTTATTTAAGTTAAATTAAACAGCTGTATAATATTACGTAAACGTCCAATTCCTAAGAGAAATTAATGTTTTGAGAAAAGAGCTAAGACAGCCCAGCTTTTACAGAGGGGCGAGCAGAAGCAGGTGGGGGAAATCGGGATGCGACGTAGGCAAACGGGCAGTACCTGTGCGAAAATATGATTCAATATTGAAAGCTCTTTCGTGACTGGAAAACGCGAACATATTTCTGGAACGTACTATACTCAGTAACTCAGTACTGCTTACTATCTGCGGTCTTGGTTCTGTGTGGAGTTGGAACTTCGTTGGTAGAAGGGGTGGGAGTGAAGTACATTCAAAAACTCAGGTACAATAAAAATAGAAGTAAAAATAAAATGATGTCCCTTGACAAATGAAATTATGAAAATATCGAGAAAAAATTAAGATCCCTTCAGCAAATCAACTGTATGAGATGAATTGCTATTTCAATTAGTTTAGACGCATTAGTTATCAGAAACTAAGTTTATATTTGTATCGATTTAACAATTCCAGCAGAGGGTAGCGAGACAGCTATTAATCTAACTTCATGCATACACATGCGGGCTAATTAGATTCCATGATGGACGTCAGTATGGTTATTAGGTACGAATTGATGAAAATTGTTTAGGAAGCGGTTATAGCTTACTTGATTTACTGTCGCACCAATGGAGTGAATGACTGGGGAAAGTCATTATATTCAATATCGTGGTGCCTGATCTTGGTGTTGTACGCTTGGATTATATTATCAACGTATCTGTGGACTTGGCGCGAAGCTCTTATATGGTGTAGGAAGCACTTTCAGCGTCGCATTGAGTAATGCGTTTAACTTCACATGAAAAGGCGCTACCGGTTCCGGCTGACATCATTCATCATAACAGTACTTCAAGGATTTATTTTCCTGTCGGCTCAGCCCTTCAGAATGTTTAAATATTGTTATACATTCAAAAGTATAGAGTTTCTCCGGTGTCATAAGCAGTATGAAACACTACTAATGCTTATAGCTACTCAGAAAAATATACAGTGAGTTAATAATTCTAGCTGAACCGCAAGTAATGACATTAATTTTAGGGGGTTATTCTTTGTGATATTTGAAACAAAAAAATATTAATTAAATTTTCCTCCTTTTCGAGATAAAAATTACTTTACATGAAACATATCACAGCGTGTTTTAGGAAAGCCATTGGTTTAAATCTCAATATGCCCAGTCAATTTAAGAGAACAGTGTATTATAATAATAAATGCTTGAAAGAACTTTAGTTTTGTCCTTTAAATGTACAGAAATTTAATCCGAACTAATGTAACTTTGTAAAATTCCTTTACAGAACGAAAAGTTACATTTGTTCAGATCAAATGTTTGCAAATTTAAAAGACAGAACCAACATTTTTCAATCATTTATTATAATACGAATGGAAAATGTAATAGTACATTATGCAACGACACTGTAATGGTAGTAATTAAGACGCAAGTATGTTTGTTTATGAAACGAGCGCAAGCGAGTTTCATAATTTTCATACGAGCGTCTTAATTACCATTATAGGCAAGTTTTTATGCTCGACCATATTTCTAACTTGAAATTATTCAAAAGTAGGTCATGTTATTGTTATGTAAGTGAGTAGCGAACTGACCTGAATTGTGAGATGTGTGCAAACGCGAAAGTATTGATTTTTTCCGAGGGACGAATGTCATTGATCTTGATATAATCCAGAGAGTAAGATGAACATTAATATTAATATAACCTGGAAATTGATTTAGAATTTAAAAACGAGATGACAATTTGAATTTATTTGAATATTATCCACAATTAACGCTAATTATTATAGTAACAGAACATAACCTTCTGCGACAGTATTGGATTTCCAGCCTCCGTGACGTTTCGCTAATTGTCTTTCGATTGCATATCCGAGAATAATAGATACTTGCGGTTTTATAATGGTACAATGGTGATTTCTTATTGGCTGAACAACTGAAGTATAATGAATAGGTGTACTTTAATGAGGTGCATTAAAGGGCTACTACCAGGTGTATAATTACTACATTTCGGCATCTTCGAGCATAAAATAATTTAATACAATTTTCCTCGTTTTTTCTTCCTTTTCGACATAAAAATTATTTTATGTGAAATATATCGTAGTGTGTTTTGGGAACGCCATTGGTTTAAATCTCAATATGCCCAGTCAATTTAAGAGAACAGTGTATTATAATAATAAATGCTTGAAAGAACTTTAGTTTAGCCCTTTAAATGTACAGAAATTTGATCCAAACAAATGTAACACTGTTAAATTCCTTTTCAGAACGAAAAGTTACATTTGTTCTTATCAAATGTTTGCAAATTTAGAGGACAAAACAAATTTTTTCAAACATTTAATATACCGTAATAGAAATGGAAAATGTAAAATAAATTATGAATCACTGTTGAAGTAAACTTCATATTCTTTGCGAACCTTTGTGGCGGATTGAAACATCTCATCCATGTCGAAGCAAATTCTTAAAGATTCCCTGCAGATTATACAATTTCATTTATACCACTCAGAAGGCCTTAATTAAGGATATGCTAATTTTAAATAAAATCTTTTATTTATAAGTATAATTTTAAAGTCATCTTCTAAGATTGTATTTTATAATTGGTAATCAGTGATGCTTAATTATTACATTTTATTTTTATAACAATACTCATATTTAATTAATCATATTTTTATTTGCTATTAATTTCCGGATCCTCGTGGTCATCCTTAATTAAGGCCGGACGATTTATTTCTCTCTCTCTACAATAGAAATCAAAACAAATACCATGACCTACTATGTATATGTTTAAGAAATGGAAGCATGTTGCCCCCAATGTTCTACGTCCAATCATACATGTATAAACCTAAACACAAACTGAATCACTACCCATATACAGAAATATTACATTTTTAGAGACACTTTGTATAAACTTAATAAAATAAAGCAACTGTGCTATTGTAAGATACGAAAAGAGAAATAATGGAGTTTAGAGCTGGAATAATAAAAGATAAATATTAAATCAATTGAGGGGTTGGGTGCAAAAAGGGCATTTTAGAGGATGTGGCCTTCTTTTTAGTAAAACTCTTTATTGTGTTCTCTGATCTGTTATGCATATGATCACCAAGTTGTAGTTCAAAATAATGTGATCATAGAGATGAGGAGTATCCAAAATGTAAAGGCGTGCATAGATAACATTATTACGGTTTGAATTTTCAACATCAATTTCCTCATAACTTGCATTTGAGATAAATGCCATTCTTGCACCCAATCCCTCAATTATATTTTAAAACGAATTTCTCTTTTCAGCTATTTGGAAAATGTGATATCAGTGATATAGACCAGTGGTCGTGAGCACTCGCTGAAATAGGTAAAGTGTAATGAGTGCATCGTAATATGCTCCGTCTTGCAAAAGGGAGAGGTAGAAAGCATATCGGCCATCAGCCACGGATGCACGCCAGTGCAATGTCTTGTCCACAGGTAAGAGACGCTAGCTCGAGAGTGCACTATACTGATGACCCCTGATATAAATTAACAAAATAAAATATAACTAAAGAAGAGATTAGTCAAGTGCTTTATGTGGACTGTGGCATTTTAAGCGACAACAAACATGTACATTACGACGAAGTGAAGAGAAGCGACTGAAAGCATTTTAAATGTTGTTAGGGAGAAGAATAAAGCGTGTGAAATGGACAGACAGGATAAGAAATGAAGCTCTGTTGGAAAGAATGAGTGAAGAAAGAATGATGCCAAAACTGATCATGAAGAGATAAAGGAATTGGCTGGGACATTGGCTAAGAATCGACTGCCTACTGAAGGATGCACTGGAAGGAATGGTGAACAGGACAAGAGTTTGGGATGAAAGAAGATATCTGATGATAGACGACATTAAGATACATGAATAATATGCGGAGACAAAGTTGAAGACAGAAAGTAGGAAAGATAGACGAATGTTGGGTTCACAGTAAAACAGAAAACCTGCTTTCGGACAGGAAAAATGAAGGAATGAACGAATGAATGAATTTTATTTCATAATATGTAGCACAATTAGAAGATAGTCAAGATAGTTTTTCCATATATACAAATGGAAGTTTTAAAATAATAAGAAATAAAAAACGACAAACGTTTCTATAGTCCTATTAGTGCCACCTCCTCTCTTTCTGTCCAGTTTGAAGTGTAAGGGGCTTCACAGGAATGTTTCGCTCAGTCTCTCACCAGTGTTAATGGAGGACAAGATTACTGTATCTACAACTAGTTCGACACATGACATAACTTGTGTCACATGGGGTTAGTACTTTACCGGGCTTCCACTTGAAACAACACAGGACAAAACTGACTACAGGTAAGACCGGCAGCATACAGAATGTCCAATGCCCTATGCTTCAGTCTGATAACAATGCGTGTAATCACCGTCACATCGAACGGTCTGAGACAAAACCGTCCTGCCTGACACAGAATGTCCGATGCAGTATGCTGCAGCCTCATAACAATGCGTGTAGACATCGCCACATCGAACGGTCTGAGACAAAACCGTCCTGCCTGGGACAGAATGTCCGATGCAGTATGCTGCAGCCTCATATCAATGCGTGTAGACATCGCCACATCGAACGGTCTGAGACAAAACCTCCTGTCCGAGGCAATGTCCGATGCAGTATGCTGCTGCCCTAAGCAACAGCAGTATGTCTTAGACAAGCCATCGTCAACTGGCCTGCCTACTAGTTCGGAGCGCCGAGGCGCTGGCTGAGGAGGTAGTATGTGCAGTGTGTCGAGCTAAGCCAATGCATCCCATCACAGAAGCCAACTTTCTGACCATAATTTACAATGCCTTCTTCGATTGTGTTCTACACGAGCATTGACACCTAACGTTGACCAATTAGTGAGGGAAAAACGAATTCAAAAATCCAGGAAAACCAATGCTAAAGATCAGCGAAAATAATTTTTATCGTTTGTTGTTTACATTGTAATAAAATAATTTAGGCCTACTTCAGTCTTGTAACAGAAACGACAATATGTTTCATATGTTATACAAAATAACAAATAATTGGTTTTGTGATATATAGTATCAGATAAAAAATGGATAATTAATTTTATTTTATTGACGACACTTGAACAAAGGAATAGGATGACATTAATTAAATATTACTAATGGATTCGATTTGTTTAATATTTTGTAACAGTGAAATTACTTTAATATAAAAAAGCTATTTACTTTCAAAACCGATACAATACATAACGGAATACTACATATTGTTTCTTATCTTAAACTGAAAATTGGTTTACTTATTACACAGTTCCTCTTAAGATAAATTAAGTACATGCTTCTTCCTTGTTTATTATGATTATTAGAGACTAATTAAAAGGGTTGAACAAGTGAACGGACGCCACTGCCATCACCTGAATCCTTCCCCCCACCTCCTGCTGCACAGTTGATGTCTAAAGCAGGCCTGCATAAGGTTTGCGCTCTCCGAGCCGGCTCACAGCTCATGAGCGGAATTCAGATATTAGCTGCGCTCTGTATAAGGGTGGACTAGAAGAAGGGGTGATCTCATACAAAATATACACAGAAGGAAGTCCTATTACGAGTACTTATGAAATGAATTCCCCTTCAGTGTTTGCAAAACTATCTTGGATTATTATTAATTAATCTATACTAATAATAAATCTGTAGCCGAAATTTTTCTGGTAATTTTTGATTTTCCAAAAATAATTGGTCCTAACATATATAATTAACCACCCTGAAACCGAAAATCGCTTTTTTGAAATTTTTGTTTGTATGTCTGTCTGTATGTTCGTTACCTTTTCACGCGATAATGGCTGAACCGATTTCGATGAAAATTGGAATATAAATTAAGTTCGTTGTAACTTAGATTTTAGGCTATATGGCATTCAAAATACATTATTTAAAGAGGGGTTATAAAGGGGCCTGAATTAAATAAATCGAAATATCTCGCTTATTATTGAATTTTGTGAAAATGTTACATAACAAATATTTCTTTAAACATCATTTCCGATAAGTTTTAGTCTTTGAAAAATTTTGATAGAACTGATATTTAATGAGATAAATGAGTTTCAAAAGTAAATAACTGCCATCTAAGGCGGAGTAATGAAATAAACAAATAAATTCGTCTATAAGGGGCATTCGTCAACAACAATCGAAAGCTATTAATCATAGCCTACAGAGAATGTTTCTGTGTTTGTATGAAGTAATATCGGAAGCTAAATTAACCGATTTGTGTAATTAATTATTATTTCACCATTGGAAAGTGTAGTTTCTCTATATGGACATATGCTATAATGTTATTACAGTAACTTCGGAGTGAGTTGAGGACAGGTAAGATTGAAATAGCTTCTTATGCACAAACAACTTGATAGGCTATTCTGTGTATTCGTTTCCTGTATTTCTTAAAATAATGTTTATCTCAGAGAATTAACGAACCACAAGAGTGTATTGATTCAGTATGCAGTAATAATATGTTAGCTTAGCATTCCATTATTTTATAATCCAAATTTTAACTATCCTCAATTGAATCGTGTTAAAATACATAAAATGAATATGCATTAAATGCAATGCAAAAAATTGGGTAATGAACCAAGCAGATTTTGTTGCGCTGTTGTAAAATAAAATTTGTTCCTCCTGAGATTCAAGAGCCCCCATAACAAATTAAAAACTTACTTATCGGTGTACATCCGTTATCAGCACATTTTTATATAATATAATATAATATAATATAATATAATATAATATAATATAATATAATATAATATAATATAATATAATATAATATAATATAATATAATGTAATGTAATGTAATGTAATGTAATGTAATGTAATGTAATATAATATAATATAATATAATATAATATAATATAATATACACCTAGAGGACATCGTCGACCAGGAAGACCTTTAAGAAGACTGCTAGATGGGGCAGAAACAGGTCTACAGAGGCCTAATTCGTGAAGGATGATGATGATGATAATATAATATAATATAATATAATGTAATGTAATATAATTTAAGTTATTTGAAGGGTTCAGAACCATAGTGGCCCAAGCTCCATTTGCTGAATACGTAGAAAACAATGGTTAAAATTAAGTTATTATCATAATTCAATGGAAACATATAGCAAGTAAAATGAAGTATACACATTAAATCTAAATGATATGTCAGTCTTCATTAAAATATGGATGCATGTAATAAAAATTAAGAAACATGTTAAAGGAATTGTCATTGCACCAAATGAGTGGTCTCTGGACCAAAATGATCGCATTTTAATTATTTAAATTAAGTAACATATTAAACAATTTATCCTCCTATCAAACACGAATGTTCCCTGGATCAAATGTCCTATTTTAATTATGTAATTACTTTATATTTATTTATAACTGGTGCAGCGGAGCGCACGGGTGCGGCTAGTAAGGAAATATTTATTTTGCAGAAGTAATAGAAATTATATAGTTACTTAAATGTACAATATCATTTTGTTATATTTTTATTTATCAGTACATCAAAACGAGGTTTTATGCTGTTGGCAGCTGAAAGGAACAGTAGCCTACTGATCATAATGAAACATCAGTTGCAGATGTTCGATGTCTGCCTTTATTAAAGTTGATTATAGAAAACAGTTGCTCACAAATATAAACGTTGAGCCAAACATACCAATCATTTTCACAGCCAGCCTGTGTAATCGTGGATATTATTGCTAATGTGTAATCTTGTAAAACTCAACCAGGCTAGTAGTATTATTCAAACGATCTTTAGCCCTTAGGTCACATTGAAGATCAATAAGTTCGAGCTGTAAATCGTTAAATGTAAAAACGTTATGTTCCGTCTTTTAGATTCCTCCATACTGTACTGTAGTAGTAAGTAAGCAACGTGAAACAGTTACTGAGAATAGGCCTACACAACTGCACTCCACTAGATAAAATGAGTGGTCGTTTCCCTCTCCTCTTCCTATAACAAGTCTATGTCATTCTGACGTATCTTCCTCTCCGTTTCGGTGAGCGGTAATCACCGCTCTCCCGCTCCGAAGGAGCGCGCGCGCTCGTTGAGCGCTGTTTGTGCAGGCCTGGTCTAAAGGATAGAACTGAGCTAGCGAGGAAGCTGTCCCTGCACCATAGTGCACTGAGATGACGACTCCTGTCTTAGACGGAATATAGAATTCACGACAGAGGCTTTCACGCTGTGTTGAAGCTTGAAAATATTCTGAAATAAAAATAATTGATATGTCAAATATAGAAAATAAAGTATCGTGAGATTTATAATTTTATTTTTGTTTAGAGCACACTCTCAATTTACCAGAAATAATTCGAGGGAGTGATAATGACGCTTGTTGAACGTGCAGGATGTTAAATGCTGATTTGCAAGAATCGTATGGCGAGTGCAATATGATTCGCAACAGACGGTGCCGCGTGTCCACTGGGAACGAGTGTTCGTAACTGAAGTGTAATATACAATTTTTGCTAATCCTCAATTATTTTCTGGATTATAGTCCAGTAATTGTAATATTACGCCGACCCCAATTGCTATGTGGGTAGACGCATCAGAATTGCTAACTCGCTGAGTGACCCTGGGCTTGCTATTAGTAGCATATGGAATATTAATTGGAGCCTGTAGAGAGCTGCCCATTGGAGCTAGTCCTATGCCCGCAAAACATTGGAAAATAGCTGTAAAACTTTGCTGGGTACAGTAAATTGTTTAAACGGAAAACGTGATTCCTCCCATATTCGCCCGCGAGGAAAATATCCTTGATTATGTCGTTTGAATCAGCGTAAGTGGTTACTTAATAAGTATACCACCACACTTAATTTAAAATTTAAACTCTTAGTTTCGTCACTGTTACTGATATTACGACCACCACCATCACCACCACCAGCACCATCATCACCCATTTTATTCTTATTACCTTAGTACTTACTCTTTCTTTACCATAACATTCACTATCATAAACCTTTCCTTCATTTTATTATCGTTACTTCAAAATCTATGTCGTTTGCATGTTGCTTGTTAAGAACCCTGATAGAGGTTTCAAAACAAAATTTGTCAGTCATTTATTTAGCACGTTGAATAAATTCTGCAATTAAAAGCGTTATTAAATAAGCTACTGACATTACCACTACTTAGAATACCACTACTACTACGACTACTACTACTACTACTCTATCACCATTACTACTACTACTGTTACTTGTACTACTATTACTACTACTACTACTACTACTACTACTACTCTATCACAACTACTACTACTATTACTGGTACTACTACTACTACTACTAGTAGTAGTAGTAGTAGTAGTACTTATTTACCCACAGGTACATTGCCTACCTGACATAATCCCGCCATCGATCCCTATCCTGAATAAGATTAATACAGTCTCTATCATTGAAGATGACATTGTGATACATTTTTTAACTCTTCTAAATGTGTGTAATCAATGTAACATGATTAAGGTATGTAATGCTATTTGAAAAATTGATAACGTCACGTGCATCTTGTACCATAATGTAGTTACATGCACCAAATCTCTACACTCATGTTAGCCCCTCGTTGTAACATAACTCTCAAAAACAAGAATTCCATTATCTATCCAAATAAAAAAGTTATAATAGGTAAACAAGATAAATGGGACACCCTGTACATATATTTTTTCTAGTAGGCCTAAGTGTTACTTTTTCGTTCGTGAAATAAAGTTAATAACGTACATATATTACAAAATTTGTTCAGCTGAATTTCGTTTTAGACATCGCAGCTTCAATGGCGTACAAAACCTCCAACCAGACCTTGATAGAGAAGCCAAAGGATAGACCTGACAAAGTAAACAAGTCCTAGCTTGTTCCTCCCATTTTCGTCCAATACATCGCTATCAGTTAAGCTGTATCTCTCCGACTGGGACCTGAACTTCGAAGTCTAGTTATAATGTCGTTGAGAGAAGTTCCTAAGTTCCTCTGATGGGGGCATATCAGAAAAACCAAGTAAAGGTTTATAATGATAATTGTCTACTGGTAACAAAGAGAAATTTACCTCAGGTATGTTGTTTTCATACAGCATAAGTTAACACTCGGTGTTGAGAAAGGACACATGCTTTTGTTAACATTTCCTTCGCATGTAAATGCAATATATCTCTAATGCCAACAAAGCTTAAGAACATTTCTCTCCACAAATTAAACACAGGTGTAAATTGTGTATTTTCGTCCAATACACCGCTATCAGTTAAGCTGTATCTCTCCGACTGGGACCCGAACTTCGAAGTCTATTTATAATGTCGTTGAGAGAAGTTCCTCTGATGGGGGCATATCAGAAAAACCAAGTAAAAGTTTATAATGATAATTGTCTACTGGTAACAAGGAGAAATTTACCTCAGGTATGTTGTTTTCATACAGCATAAGCTAACACTCTGTGTTGAGAAAGGACACACGCTTTTGTTAACATTTCCTTCGCATGTAAATGCAATATATCTCTAATGCCAACAAAGCTTAAGAACATTTCTCTCCACAAATTAAACACAGGTGTAAATTGTGTATTCTTTAGTATAGTAAAGCAAACAATGGGGAAGCTATACTAGGGCTTGCTATAACGTGTGTTTTGCGTAATAATGAGGTATGCGTTGGGGATCGATACCTGCCAATTTTCGACGTCTCCATCACGATCTGCTACCTGGTCAAGGGAGCCGCCACTGCAGCGGTCAAGTCAGGAATTACGTGTTGTGATTCTCCAAGCCGGGCGCGGCCGAGGGGGCAATTAGGGCGGTCTTGACCCCCAGTCACGCGCTAAGGGTTGATCGTAGCCAGAAAAGTGTCTAATAAGGGGTTCCATGCTGAGAGGGAAGGAAGGAAAAGGGATGTAATTTATAGCAGAGGGCTGTACTACTGAGATGCGATACGATTAAGGGTCGGATGCTCGGAAGTCATTGAACATTATCTCTCTCGTCAGGTGAATTCTCATTATTCCTAGCAGAAGTCTTCAGAGTTGCCGATTCTCTGCTTCATTTGAATCTTGTCTGTTGGTGACCTACAAAACAATACATGGGGATTCAGTTTTTAATACGTTATCTTCTACTTTTCTGTCATTCACTAGATCTTACGCTAATATCCATTTTTCTTTAGTCATAATTAGTAATTTATAATAGTTTTAGGCACTCCTTTAAGCCCAAATTATTATAGGCAATGCCACGAGTGCTGTTTATTCGATGATAAATTCAGGTGAATTTATGCAAAGTGACTATTTCGGGAATATAATAATACTAGTGGCTTGTGCAGCAAATGCTGCTGCAAACTAAGTTCGTTAGACGTTCAAATAAAAATTTTTCAGATTTATTTTCAATGAAGAATACTTGACATTTTGATAGTTATTTGCTTCCATAATAATGAAACATACTCCCTCTGAATGGGTTTCTTAGGCCACATACTGAACTTTTTTTTAACCTATCCACCTTCAGTTTTTTAGTTTTAACGCGGAAACGCAAGTATCAATGTCAGGACGATAGCAATAGCTGTTTCAGGTCATTGTGGATTGTAGGCGAAAGTTAAAAAAAATGTCAGGTTTGCTAAGTTTTCGAACAATAGCATTTTGCTGCATGTAGAACTTGAAATGTGAGCGTAAAATCATTTTATCCTACTAAGAGATCATGTTGAAACGATCTGGAGACTACAACATTTTCTAGGCCTCTTATTTTATTAGTAAGTAATACCTTTTGGTCTTTCCTTAGGAACTGTATTTTTTGCGCTCTCTAGAGCCAATACTGAAGACAATGACATATATTAAAATGTACACTACACCGCCATTAAGTATATGAAAAAGACCCAATCCCACTGGGCTAATAAGTATAAAAATATTTGATTTTTAATAACAATATTATTATCTTACGTAAGTTTTGTAGTTATATATAGCTGCCATTCAGTAAATTATAGAAATGAAGATCTGAATTAAGATATTCTCTACATTTACTTACATAACCTCAAAACGTTTCACTTTCATGTCATCAATATAGCATTAATATTATGTATAATTAATTAAAAATAGACGCATCATGACATTAACCATAATAATATGTAATTTCTAAAATGGTAATAATGTCATCAAACCACCTCGTTTCGTAGATTTGAATATCCAATGCACAGCTGTACTCACAAAATTATACACTGCAGAATGAGACCTGTAAATTATTTTTAATAACAAATTGAATATGAGCTCTAAATATGTCGGCAATCCTATAGGCCTTCGTGTAATAGCCTCTCGTTTATTGTAGTGTGTGTTTTGTTTTGTCCTGAAATTCAATCAAGTCGGCCGTGATGCAATAATATTAGTTCTCAAAACTGACAACAGATGGATTTTGGAAAATAGGAAAATTATGTAAATTAACATTTCACTGAAAACTACTATTTTTCCGAAAAACTTTGAATGCCAGGCATGAAATGAGGGGTTACTCATTAAAATCCGTTCAGCCGTTTTCCCATAATTTCCATTACCAGTTCAAATTGTATATATATATATATATATATATATATATATATATATATATGACTGAACTAGATATATAAATAAGGAAGTCGTTCAAAAAATAAATAAATATAGTAACAAATTCCACTATTTTTCTTTACAACCATTTCGTTTTCAGTACAAGTCGATCATCGGCGAATTTACGTGATTCCGGTTTGTTCGTGTCCTTTTGACGTCATATACCGCCAGATATAAGCGAGATTAATAACCTAGCTATCTATTTTGTCGATATCCAAAAGTTGAAATGACACTGTTGAAAGTTGTTACGTATCGGGACGATTAAATCATGATATCAAAGATATTTATATGTGTAACATTCCATAGGCTTTAACAATGAAATTGATTTGTTGCGATTTCGGCTTACGCATTTAATGCAGCTGACCTTGACACTTCGTTTACAACTGATATATCTTATATTCACATATAAAAATCAGTATTTAGGTAATAGTAATACGTTCAAATTGTGTTCGATCAGCAGTCTGAAGGAACCTCGTAAGTGACACCAATAAGACATTACTCATGAGGCAACTAAGAAAGGAGATATTGGGGTAGGGTGGCCAGTTTCTTTCGTCGTCTATTGCATACTTCGATTACTAGTAACAAGGTTCACTAATCAGACTTAAGAACTTAATATAAAGACTCTAATGAAAATCAACTGCAGGAAGACAATTCATAAATAAATATCAAATTATTTAACCCTTAAATTCGCAAAGTATCCTATAGGATACAAGAGGTTAATAGGCTATATATATATATATATATATATATATATATATATATAATTCGAACTGGTAATGGAAATTACGGGAAAACGGCTGAATGGATTTTGAAGCTAAGCATCCAAGGATTTTCAGAAAAATAATAACTTACAGTGAAGCATTAGTTTTCCTACATAATTTCCCTATTTTCCAAAATCCATCTTTCGTCAATTTTGAGAACTAATTATTGTATTTCCACGGCTGACTTGATGCTCCATTACAGAGAAGCGAAGGGAGCATCAAGTCGGCCATGTGCATTTCAGAATAAAACAAAACACACACTGCAATAAACAATAGGCTATTACACGAAGGCCATGACCTGCAGGATTGCTGACATATTTAGAGTTCAAATTCAATTGGTTATTAAAAACTTCAAGACTTACTAAAAATAATTTACAGGTCCGATTTTGCGTTGTGTAATTTTCTGAGTACAGCTGTGTATTGGATATTAAAATCTACAAAATTTGAGGTGGTTTGATGACATTATCACCATTAGAAATGAAATACGATTATAGTTAAGGCCATGATGTGACTATTTTTCATTAATTATATATATATATATAATGCTATGAAAGTGAAACGTTTTGGAGTTATATAAGTAGATGTAGAGAATATCTTAAATTAGGTCATGACATTTTCTATAATTTACTGAGTGGCGGCTACAAAACTTACGTAAGATAATATAGTTAATAAAAATCAAATATTTTTGTAGTTATTAATCAAGTGGGGTTGGGTCTTTTTCATATACTTAATGGCGGTGTGGTGTAGATATTTATGTGCATAGTTCTCTTCAGTATTGGCTCGAGAGAGCGCAAAAATAGCAGTTCCTAAGGAAAGACCAAAAGGTATTAGGCCTACGTACTGATAAAATAAGAGGCCTACAAACCAACAATCCACAATAACCTGAAATAGCTATTGCTTTACTCCCACATGAAAAACCCTCTGATCGTCCTGACAGTGTTACTTGCGTTTTCGCGTTGAAACTCAAAAACTAAGGTGGATATGTTCAAGAAAAAGTATTTGGCATAGAAAAAACTATTCAGCAGGAGTATGTTTCATTATTATGGAAGCAAATAACTTCCATAATATCTGGTATTCATTGAAAATAAATCTGGAAAATTTTTAATTGAACGTCTAATGAATTTAGTTTGCAGCATTTGCTGCACAAGCTACTAGTATGCTATAATTTTAATAGAACAATAGAAACAAAATTGGTAGGAAAATTAAAATTTTACAATAGGTACTATAATATTGTACAACATATAAAATATGAACAATTGCGATAGTTGTTGTTTTTGGGATTTCGAATAAATTTTAAATTTTATTCAGCTTCCTCCAAGTGAAGGCTGTCTAGAAGACAAAGCTTACCATAAAACTGTTGTTATAATGGAAAAAAATAAAACAATGGAAAAGAAAAAAAATAAGAAATAGCACAATTAGAAATCATTGGAAAAGACTAAACAAAACATCATTAATTCCAGAAGAAACATAAAATTTCCTAGTATCTATTAGCTATTGGATGACAGTCCGACACGATTTAATAAACAAGTGTGAGAAATGAAGTCTTGCCAATTTAAGGGTTAAAAACCATTCATAAATAAACAACAAAAAATAGTAATTTCAGTTCATAAAACTTTACGTTTGTAATGATATATCTTTATATCTTCTATCGGTCGATCCACCATGCTTGTTTTTTAAGTCACTGCAATTTTATGCATGTGATGTACTATGGTTGTTGGTTACTGCATTGTAATAATTACTTATCGTTTTCGGATTTCGCATCAATTTTGTCGTCAAGGTTTTCTGTGAAGGCTCGCTTTGCATACCGGTATCGTATTTTTTATTGTTGAATGGAGCCCGTTTCAAGCCATTTTTTAAACGAAACGAGGACAAATTGTTCCGGAAAACGTAGTAAAACTTTTCGAAAACATTTTACATACCGAAACGACTTTGTCACTAAAGAATCTCAAGAATGAATATTCAATGTTCAGTAGTGTAACTTAATCATGGCCATTTTTACAACTACGACCAATTTTGAGCACATCACCGAAACAGACTACTGTTTGTTAATGTGAATGCATTTTCATCTCCGCGGACTGGTATCGCTTTCTTTCTTATGAATTCCCGGCGGTGAACTAGTTGGAGAGCAAGTTACCAGGGTCAAGTTTTGTTTGCCGCGCTCTGTAAATTATTGAAGCCAATTTATCGAAAAAAAATTCACTTCTGAAAATTACATATCGACAATTTTTCGTTTCAAATTACTATTCACAATGCTTTGCTCATCACAAATATCAAATGATCTAACAGAGATGGTCCTACTTTATATGTTACTTATTTAGTGTGAAGACGTTAGGTACTCGCTTAGTCTGTTGCTTGATTAGTTTGAGAGTTAATTAGTCTGTCAAGCAGTTGAGAAACATGCAGACAAACCTGAAGGTAGTGCACACATTTCTACATATTTGAGTAGTACAATGCAGCTGAAGCATATGATTCCGAATACATTATAACCAAGAACACAGACTGCGGCCATGTTGGCATCAATCAATCAAACCGCCTTGATAGCCCATTGTGGCGGGCTACAAGTCCAATCCACACTGTTATGCATGGAATTATTATTCTCAACTTATCGATCACACTAAAGTGTAGTGCTATATATACCGTAGTATCGATTCTATGAGCATGTACTGAAAGAGACGTGGTTCTGTAAATACCACATAGAGTACCTCATTAGTTTGCATCAGGGGTGTGCAGAAGATACTTGCTGAGTTTGGTTTAATTCCTTATACAGCTCAGTTACAATAGTTGTAAAACTACTTGTTTTAGAAATAACTTTTCTGCATTGTTTTCATCAAGAGTTGGGCCCATCAGCCCGTTCTGGAGAAATAAATACCGATTGCTATTTCTTCAGCGGTTGTCCAACGTCTCCTCTTCTTGGATTATATTTTGTAAGCTACTTTAGAAAATTTATCTTTCATACATTGTTAGTAAATTTGTGTCCAATTGTGTGTGTATTTTCTTGGTACCATATACTGGATGATTCACGAGGATTTACAGCCAGTTAAAGAACTTATTTCCGAAGACATTATGAGCAAAAGATGCCAAATAAACATGTGTCCTATTCTCATTATTTTTAGAACAACACTAATTTGAAGTTGTTAGTAAAATATATTTTTTCTTTATTTTTAATGTTAAAGAAAATTACAAATAGCCTAGAGAATAAAGTATTCGGAAGCATCATTTCTTTAATTGGCTAGTGTTCTGAAGCTAAAAATTTGTTGTTAATTGCATTGTACTTATTTCGTTTTTCAATTTTTAACTAAAAATTACATCATTATTATTGACTTTTCACTGCAATTGTTACAAATCATACGACTTTAGGAACTTAATTCTTTATAGTTTAATTATGCATCCTAATGTACAGTCTTAAAGTATTTACAAGAGTGGCGTGATTTGTAACAATTTTTGTGATAAGTGCGTGAGAAAAATTTAATTTTGTAGTTAAAAATTGAAGGAAAAATTCTGTACGAAGCAACTATGGAATTCACAACAAATCTTTAGCTTCAGAATTCTATTTTGCAATTCATTTTTAATTTTCAGAGAAGTCTATATTGTATCTCAAAAGTATTTATTTCAGTCACTGACTTCACAGCATATGTTTAAAGTGCTACACCTTTACATTACATATTTAAAAGACGTATGAACGTTTTCGTTGGTCTACGCCAACATCATCAGATACGAAGTACATTTCAGCAATATCAGTGCTCTCTACATAATATCTACAAATACGAAACATATTTAGTGCAAAATGAGACATATTAAAAACCAACATTGCTGTGACACACATTGACATTCTATATGACTGCCTTGATTGTCACTTACTTAAAATACACGTATAGATTACAAAAAATATTGATTTACATATATATATATATATATATATATATATATATAAATGCAAGTCTTCACATATGAAATAATAAAATTGCATGCCACTAAATATGTTTTGTATTTGTAGATATTATGTAGAGAGCACTGACATTGCTGAAATGTACTTCGTATCTGATGATGTTGGCGTAGACCAACGAAAACGTTCATACGTCTTTTAAATATGTAATGTAAAGGTGTAGCACCTTAAACATATGCTGTGAAGTCAGTGACTGAAATAAATACTTTTAAGATTCAGAATTCTAGATAATTAAAGAAATGGTACTTTTGAATAGTTCATTCTTTATCTGTATTATTCTTTTACCCTTAAAATTATAGACTAATAGTATTTTACAAACAAACTCAAATTAGTGTAACTCTGAAAATATTAAAAATAGGACCCATGTTTATATGACATTTTTTGCTCAAAATGTCTTTGGAAATATGCTCTTTACGTGCCGGTAACTCATCGTGAATTATCCTGTACAGTGAAACTTCCCTTAACGGACACTTCCCAATAGCGGACTCCTCACAATAGCGGACATTTTAAAATTCCCCTGCAAAATAACATTGGCCTTCATGATTTAATTCTTCCAAATAGCGGACATTTTGAATAATGGACGCAGACACTGAAATGTATCTCCCAACAACAATTAAAACTTCCAAATAACGGACAGCGTGAAAAAAGAAAAAAGAAGAAGACGGTTGTAAATTAAACGGAATTCTAACGGAATTCTTTGCAACAATCATTATCATGCATTTGAACGTTCTTGTACTTATTGAAGGTAAGCAGCGTTGTTAGTTGTGATACTGTACTTTCTTAGTTTGTCAAGTTGAGTGTACTGAAGTAAAGTCACATTAAAAATGTCACAAAAATGTAAACGTTTGTCACTAGAAGAGAAAGTGGATATTGTAAAGTATAGTGAGAAGGAGAAATTAAGTGTTCGTGAGCTGGCCACAAAGTTTAATGTGGGAAAAACTCAGGTTAGTGAAATTTTGAAAGACAAGAATGTTATTTTAAAGTCAACAATTCTAGATTTCTTTGTGTAAGGCGAAGTGGTACAGTGACTGATGTTTGTTTCATTTACAAAACATTATTTTAATGGTACGATTTCTCTTTGGATGAATACTGTAAACAATCTCACTGTCTACTGCACTGTAAAATATAGTGTTGAATATGTATGAGAAATTTTAATGTACTATATACATTCTAACGATTTTCTAAATAGCGAACATTGCTCAACAACGAACATTTAATTTTTCCCTGGCGGTGTCCGCTATTCATAATGTAATGTAGGAAATTTAAGGAAATTACACTACAAAATAAAGACGGAAAATTTAAAACGTAATAAAATATAACTGAGCCAGATTACTCAGTCGTAACGCACTAGACTCGCGTTCGTGAGGTCCTGGATTCAAACCTCGTGGCGAGCCATTTAAGGTGGTTTCCCTCAATCACAAAGACATTGCCTAGTCACTATTACCATAATAATGAAAAATTAAAATCATTTAAAAATAGTACAAGCCATAAATATATAGAACCTTCAAATAGACGATCATCCGTGAATGTGCGGCCGCGCGTGGTGGCTGGAAGCACGCTGTTTGCTGGCAGAGTCGGGTATTCAAAGCCACATTAAGCCAAGCGCTTATATTGCTCATGAATAATACAATTACAATAACCACCTATCTACCTTTGTCATAGAAGATGTTGGACATGATTTTTTATGCCACTATACACCTCTCTCCCTTTTTAAGACAATTTGAATTAATATCCATTTATTCTTCTGAAATTGCTGCAAATTTCCTTTTATATTGTCTTTCTGTTCTTCTAACGTGTACGGTTATTCCGATACACTTTATTTTTTAAGTTCCTCCATAAATATAAATCGCATAGGTAAGATTTGGGGATCGCGCCGGACATATTTCCTTATTGATTACCGCATCTTAAAAAATTTCCGCAATTATTCCTAACGAGAGATCAGCTGTATGCGCTGTAACGGAGTCTTATTGAAAAAAAAAAAATGTCGGTATACATTTAATGGTGCCACCGGCGTGGCTCAGTCGGTTAAGGCGCTTGCCTGCCGGTCTGAAGTTGCGTTCGGGCGCGAGTTCGATTCCCGCTCGGGCTGATTACCTGGTTGGGTTTTTTCCGAGGTTTTCCCCAGCCGTAATGTGAATGCAAGGTAATCTATGGCGAATCCTTGGCCTCATCTCGCCAAATATCATCTCGCTTTCACCAATCTCATCGACGCTAAATAACCTAGTAGTTGATACAGCGTCGTTAAATAACCAACTAAAATTAAAAAAAAAAAATACATTCAATGAAAGATAACTCTTCCACGAATGGTGTGATTATGTTATGCCTCTTTGTCCATTCACGGTATATAATATCATATTGGTGGAAAGTTAATTTTTTTTTAGAAACAATATTTTTCCTCAAATGTTTAATAACCTCTTACTCGGTAACTATTGCGAGTAGGATCGTGATATTTGTCCATGTCGATAATAATAAAGAATAATTTATCCATTTGATGTATTTCAATAGTGTGAACTGTTTTCGTGTAAATTTAATTTTAAGAACCTCTAAATTCAAGCTACTGCACGATGCGAGTTGGTTACAACACAGCACCAGAGAAGCTCATCTAGCGAGACATACAGAGTTCGTTGACCTCTTACATCTGTACCACGAGAAGAGTGTGTTAGCGGCGAGGTTGCCGGACTGCTGAAACTTCAAACTTAATTTTCTAATTAACCGTGTATTTAATCAGAAAACGTAATATAGGTTTTCTATTAATTTCAGTATATCCTATCGTCCCTTTAAATCTCCAAGATATTTTCACTTCCATCCTGTATATGCTTTCACTGCGCACCAGACACCAATTTTTGGTCACGTATTGACACTTGGTGTAGGCTACAAGATCGGAGTTTTCTGAACTTTGGTCTCTATTGTTCTCTGTCGCTACATTACAATGTAAAGAAAACCATATTTCATGCGTAAAAGAATTAAATGTGGATCAATAGAGTTATTATTAGCATTATCCAACACCTAATTGCAGAAATTTACTCTGCTGACATTGTCTCGTGGCTGCAATTTTTTAAAACTAATAATGTAGTAATATATGGCTATTTTTATTAGATACATTAATTTCGAGAATTTCTTGTAAAACCATATGAGATTTCTACTTATATTCGTTCAGGGTGATTCCTTTCTTCTGCTTGCTTGGACACTAGTCTGTTACCTGATGACACTCAAGGGATCTTCATATGATGCTTGTGGGGTATCTCAGAGGATGAAATGCCTCTCATAGAGTCGCTCATTATCTCATCCCTGCCTCTCGTAGGGTTTGTAAGCATAATTGACATGAATTTGAAAATCATTCTTGAGGTTAAAATTTCAGATAAGTTGGAGTTTATATAGTAATTACTTATTTATTTGTTTTATTTATTTATTTATTTATTTGTTTATTTATTTTATTTAACTAATTTAATTTAATTTATTTATTTATGTATGTATGTATTTATTTATATAATTTAATTTAATTATTTAAATTTATTTAATTAATTTAATTTATTTATTTACTTACTTATTTATTTATTTTTATTTTATTTTATTTATTTATTTATTTATTTACTTACTTAATTACTTATTTATTTATTTATTTACTTCTTTACTTACTTAATTACTTATTTATATATTTATTTACTTAGTTACTTATTTATTTATTTGCTAATAATTGTAACATAAAATATAAATAAACAGAAAAACTTAAGCTCACCCCTGAAAGAGTAGAACACGTGCTCAGGGTCAGATTCCTGAATTGACATTAAGAAGTACATAATACAATTTGTGTTATGTCTACTACACATTAAGAATATATAATTATAATTTACAGTTTATTTATAAAATCGATACATAATTTTTTTAATTTAATACTACAACTATTTGAACTGACAAAATTAAGATATTTAAATATAAATTTGTTATATATTCTTGGGCCTAAATTACTACTATTATTAAACACTGTAGCAGTGTTGCATTTTGGTTCAAACAATCTTAAAGAATTAATACTTTTTGTTTCATAACTATGCGAATACAATTGAAAATTATTTCGATTTTTATGTATGAATTTTATTAATACAATATAATAAATTTGTCTTATTTTAAGAACATTAAAGTCTAAAAACAATTTTTGAGATGAAAAAGTCAATAGGTTTATGAAGACATATATTAATTATTTTTTTAAATAAATAAACTGGATTAAATTTGGATTTAAATAAGCTACCCCATCCTACAATTCCATACATAATTATCGATTGAAATAAAGTTAATATATTGTGCTTAATAAACTTATTGACAAGTAATTTCTCAATAAAACAAAATAATATATTATTTTACGTAATTTATTACAAAGGTAATTAATGTGTTGGTTCCATTTTAAATTAATGTAAAAAATTATGCCTAAATACTTAACTTCAGAGGACTCATTATTCTTTTTTTTAATAGTTTTAGTCTACAACTTATCAATGAATTGATACGTTGTAAACTGAAACTATAATAGTACATTATGCAACTAGCCTATAATGGTAGTAATTAAGACGCGAGTATGTTTATGAAACGAGCGCTTGCGCTCGTTTCATAATTTTTATACGAGCGTCTCAATTACCATTATAGTCAAGTTTCATACGACTTTTTATGCTCGACCATATTGATTTTTTCCGGCAATTGGTGAAATGAATTTGCGGGAATGTGCTTGTGGAAGCCTGGAAGATGGTGAATTGATGTTAATCTGTGTGTTGTTTATTTCGACTGAGTTTAATATTGTCTAATCTCGCGCTAGTTGTCTTTCGATTGCATATCCGAGAATAATCGATACTTGCGCTTTCATATTGTTACAATGGTATTTTCTGATTGGTGGAATACCTGAACTTTAATGAATAGATATACTTTAATGAGATCCATTAAAGGGCTGCTACCAGGTGTATAATTACTACATTTCGGCATGGTCGAGCATTATATAATTGACATGGAAGATGGTGAATTGATGTTAATCTGTGTGTTGTTTTTTTCGACTGAGTTTAATATTGTCTAATCTCGCGCTAGTTGTCTTTCGATTGCTTATGCGAGAATAATCGATACTTGCGCTTTCATATTACTTACTTACTTACAAATGGCTTTTAAGGAACCCGAAAGTTCATTGCCGCCCTCACATAAGCCCGCAGTCTCTATCATCACACCCCACCTCCCTCAAATCCATTTTCATATTATCCTCCCATCTACGTCTCGGCCTCCCTAAAGGTCTTTTTCCCTCCGGCCTCCCAACTAACACTCTATATGCATTTCTGGATTCGCCCATACGTGCTACATGCCCTGCCCATCTCAAACGCCTGGATTTTAAGTTCCTAATTATGTTAGGTGAAGAATACAATGCGTGCAGTTCTGTGTTGTGTAACTTTCTCCATTCTCCTGTAGCTTCAGCCCGCTTAGCCCCAAATATTTTCCTAAGCACCTTATTCTCAAACACCCTTAACCTATGTTCCTCTCTCAGAGTGAGAGTCCAAGTTTCACAACCATACAGAACAACCGGTAATATATCTGTTTTATAAATTCTAACTTTCAGATTTTTGGACAGCAGACTGGATGATAAGAGCTTCTCAACCGAATAATAGCACGCATTTCCCATATTTATTCTGTGTTTAATTTCCTCCCGAGTGTCATTTATATTTGTTACTGTTGCTCCAAGGTATTTGAATTTTTCCACCTCTTCGAAGGATAAATCTCCAATTTTTATATTTCCATTTCGTACAATATTCTGGTCACGAGACATAATCATATACCTCGTCTTTTCGGGATTTACTTCCAAACCGATCGCTTTACTTGCTTCAAGTAAAATTTCCTTGTTTTCCCGAATCGTTTGTGTATATTCTCCTAACATATTCACGTCATCTGCCTTTTTGAAATCTATGAATAACTGATGTATTGTACCCTCATACTCCCATTTTTTCTCCATTATCTGTCGAATACAAAAAATCTGATCAATTGTCGATCTATTACGCCGAAAACCGCACTGATGATCCCCAATAATTTCATCTACGTATGGAGTTAATCTTCTCAAAAGAATATTGGACAAAATTTTATACGACGTCAACAAAAGTGATATTCCTCGAAAGTTACCACAGTTGGTTTTGTCCCCCTTTTTAAAAATATGTACAATTATGGACTCCTTCCATTGTTCTGGTACAATTTCCTTTTCCCAAATAGCAACTACAAGTTTATAAATTTAGGTATATAATGCACTTCCACCCTCTTGTATTAATTCTGCTGGAATTTGATCGATACCTGGAGACTTGTACTTTTTCAGATTTTCTATCGCAATTTCGATTTCTGAAAGCGTGAGTTCGGGTATAAATGGCTTTCATATTGCTACAATGGTATTTTCTGATTGGTGGAATACCTGAACTTTAATGAATAGGTATACTTTAATGAGATCCATTAAAGGGCTGCTACCAGGTGTATAATTACTACATTTCGGCATGGTCGAACATTAAATAATTATTACTATATAATTGACATACCTGTACGTTCTTAAAATTATAGGCATTTGTTCTAACACTCTTTGTCTTTACACACACAAACACACATAACTTGCCCAAAGGACTCAGTCCTTGGATATTGATGGTCATGGTGACGACAGTGTAGTTGATGACTAGTTATGGTCATGAGATAGCTTATTTAATATCTGGCATAGAAGTTGTAAAATTCCAAGCTTCGAAAATTGTATCAACAAATTAGAGAAAATTTTGTGTGAACTGCTGTTCCCCTGTCGTTGGGATAGTGTGCTCTAAAGTAGATACGGTAGCAACACATTCTGTATAGACACATAACTAGAGAGAAGGTATACATTGAAATATTGACTAACTAGCTGGTTAAATGTTTGACTGACGGATAAATCAATCATTAGGCTGGACTGCATACAAAGCGCCGCAAGGAGTGACATTTGCTCTGGTCGGTGGGATAATAAATACTGATATTGCTGGTCCCAGCACAGGCAAGCTATGCTAATTGACTTCTAAATTATTTCCGGCTTTAATATGAATTACTCCGGACCCCAACCTGTAGGAGAATAAAAGGAGATAGGACAACAGCGGAGATTTGCAAAATAAGTCTCATAAGGACTCAAAATTTCGAAATTTTGCACCCAACTAAGTATATATGTCTTTAAATTGAATGTTTCTATAAGAGGTACGAATGGCTGAAAACTTTTGTTAAATGGGTTGCGAGGAAAATTCCTGAATTTTACACCTATTGAGAACTTCTTTATCCTTTGCTGGGATTGCTGTAACAAGGGAACCATACCCATTCTGAGATCGAAGCATTCCGTAAATATTTGTTGACGAGTAAATACTGTGAAGGTGACGTGACATTATTATTATTATTATTATTATTATTTATTCGGCGGAATTAAAGCCATCAGGCCTTCTCTTTCACTCATCCAGACACAAAAGAAGCTTAATTCTAGTTAATAATACAAGTTAATAAAAACAGACTAGTTTCATTTTAAAAAGAATACGAAGATTGAAATAGTTATACAATCACAATTTGCATAAAATAGTGCAGATCTAATCATACTAAATAATATAAGGCTTATAATTTGCCCTCGATGAATATGAAAGGCATAAGAGAACTAAATTATTCAAATTCAGAAATGATTTTTGACTAAACAAGATTTATGAGGAATTATATATATATGTATATATATATATATATATATATATATATATATATATACTACTTACTGGCTTTTAAGGAACCCGGAGGTTCATTGCCGCCCTCACATAAGCCCGCCATTGGTCCCTCTCTTGAGCAAGATTAATCCATTCTCTATCATCATATCCCACCTCCCTCAAATCCAGTTTAATATTATCTTCCCATCTACGTCTCGGCCTCCCCAAAGGTCTTTTTTCCTAAGGCCTCCCAACTAACACTCTATATGCATTTCTGGATTCGCCCATACGTGCTATATGCCCTGCCCAACTCAAACGTCTGGATTCAATGTTCATGATTGTCAGGTGAAGAATACATTGCGTGCAGTTCTGTGTTATGTAACTTTCTCCATTCTCCTGTAACTTCACCCCTCTTAGCTCCAAATATTTTTCTAAGCACCTTATTCTCAAACACCCTTAACCTATTTTCCTCTCTCAAAGTGATAGTCCAAGTTTCACAACCATAAAGAACAACCGATAATATAACTGTTTTATAAATTCTAACTTTCAGATTTTTTGACAGCAGACTGGATGATAAAAGCTTCTCAAACGAATAATAACAGGAACTTCCCATATTTATTCTGTGTTTAATTTCCTTCCAAGTATCATTCATATTTGTTACTGTTACTCCCAGGAATTTGAATTTTTCCACCTCTTCAAAGGATAAATTTCCAATTTTTATATTTCCATTTCGTACAATATTCTCTTCACGAGACATAATCATATATTAATTTACATAAGTTGGGTCAGCTGCAACAGTGTTCATGAGTGGGATAGTTATATACAATAGAAGTAATTTAATACAGTTATATGAACACTTTTTAATGATTGAATAAAATTAATAAAATCTGTTAAAAACCAGACATGTTTCGGAGGAATGCCCCTCCATCTTCAGTGGTAGTACCACGACTGTAACAGGAACATAAATTGTATGAGACTTGTGGTTAATAGTAAAATTTTACAAGAGTGCATAAATTAAAATATCAACAATGGTTTAAATAAAAATAAAATGACCTAAATGTTGTTCAATTCAAATACATATTATATGCTTAAATACAAATTAAATTGATTAAAATAGTTATTTAAAAATATTTCAAAATGCAATGTCTAATAGTAAAGATATATATGTTGAGTACAAAATGATTAACTAGAGAATGTATAAATATTGTATGATATTGAAATTGACAGAAAACAATATTAAAATGTCAAGATTATTGAAAATGAAAAATATGACAAAACCTAGGTGTTAATCATTTCAAAGTATTGTATATAATAATCATATACTTTGTCTTTTCGGGATTTACTTCCAAACCTATTTCTTTACTTTCTTCAAGTAAAATTTCCGTATGCTATATATATATATATATATATATATATATATATATATATATATATATGAGGCGCGTCCATAAATAACTTTTGCACTCGTCCCACAGCTAGCAAATCATATGTTGCGCAAAGCGATTGCGTGTACGTGATAGAGGTAATGTCCTGGCATGGCTCATGCGCTAGCGGAACTTCCCGAGTGCTCTCAGTAGCTTCGTTGCATTGGTTGAAAATGGACGTTCCTATTCCAGCTCTCGCCGCGTGAAGTGCGGTCAGTGATAAAGTTTTTAAATGCACAGGGCATAGCGCCGATTGAAATTTATCGTCAGCTGTTCCAGGTCTATGGGCAAGCAGATGGTGCGTTGCTGCCGTAGACTATTTTCAGCAGGACGCCAAAATGTGCACGACGAGGAGCGCAGTGGGAGGCGGACCAACATCACAGACGACCTTGTGGAGCAACGCACCACCTGCTTGCTCATGACGTTAGGCCCATAGACCTGGCACAGCTGACGATCAATTTCAATCGACGCTATGCCATATGCATTCAAAAACTTTATCACTGACCGAACTTCACGCGGCGAGAGCTGGAATAGGAACGTCCATCTTTAACCAATGCAACGAAGCTGCTGAGCAGTGTTGCCAACTCGATTCTTAAAAAATCACTATGAGACAGTGCAGAAACCGCTAAATTGCTATACTGTCAATGTGACATTAGATTATTTTCCCCCTGTGAGTGCTAAACATACCCGCTAAATCCCTGTATCAGCAATACAAATTTCATAAATTTTATCCGCTAAACTAACACATAAAAACGCTAGATCTAGCGGAAAACCCGCTGAATTGGCAACACTGCTACTGAGAGCACTCGGGAAGTTCCGCTGGCGCATGCGCAATGCCAGGACATTACTGTATCACGTACACGCAGTCGCTTCGCGCAACATATGATTTGCTAGTTGTGGGACGTGTGTGAAGGTTACTTTATATATATGTATATATGTATATATACGTATATATATATTATATATATATAATATTCAGTATATACTCTGATTGAGATTCTGGCTGATATGTACATCTATTGACAGGCAGTACATCTCACTTGACGATGTGTCAGAGTAAGAACAAATTGGTTGTGTGCATCTAAGTCTGACTAGTATAATGTGAAGCTAGTTGGCAATGCATGCAATGGAGGGGGAAAAGAACTGGCCACTCTACCCGAGTATCTCCTGGCCCTAGTCGCCTCATAAGTGGTGCCTTCCTGGTATCACTTGTGAGCTTCAGATCTGCCTTCGGACAGTTGATTAAACAACAACTATATATATATATATATATATATATATATATATATATATATATATATATATATATATATGTGCGCGCGCGCACACACACACACACATAGGCTACACACAAGACAGAATTAAACATGAATAAGGAAAAGAGAAACACATCCTATCAGAAATAGTGAACTAACAAGTACTAACAAATTACGAATCATTAAAATGAATATTTATAAACGCAATGATAAAATACGTAAAACATTCGTGATAAGATAAAATAAGATACGGCAAATTTATATCTGAAGCTAGGAATTACGTGGCTTAGTACTGGTTATGTGTTTGAATAATTTACGTTTTAATTGCAATATCTTTTGACATTTCCTTAGGAAGTTAGGTAGGGAGTTCCAGAAACGAATTACTGATGCTGTGAGAGAGAAAGAACTGTGAGCCGTGTTATGGAAAGGCGTAGACAATAAAGGATAATTTTAAGAATGAGTGCCCAGACTGTGATATGAAGACAAGAAATTAAAATCCGTTGAGAGATAAAGAAGTGTTGATGATGAGATATAGGAAAATTAGTGAATCGGTATACCTGCGGTCCTGTAATCTTGTCCATGGAGAGTATCAAGAGGAGATGTAGTGTGAATGGTTTCTTCCGAGGCTTTCCCCAGCCTTGGGACTGAAGCCGGATGGTCTATGGCGAGTCTTCGGCATCACTTTATTTCACCCCTTTGATTTGATTACCTGGTTGGGTTTTTCCGAGGTTTTCCCCAACCAATAGGCAAATGCCGGGTAATCTTTTGGCGAATTCTCGGACCTCACCTCATCATTGTAGAAAATTACTAAATTGTAAAACTGTAAAAATTGTAAAATATTGTAAAAATTTGTAAAAATTGTAATTATATTGTAAAATGTTGACTTGTTCCACATCTTAAAGCTTCATTGCTCATGTAAGATCTGTGGAATATAATGAATGAATGAATGAATGAGATGTTGCAAATGAATCGTATGCAGGAATTATGAACGCGTTCTAATCTTTGGGGTAAATATTGGAATTGAAATCTGTTTGTAGAATGTCACAGTAGTCAAAATGTGACACCATCAATGTTTGTATGAGAAGTCTTTTTAACTGAAAGGGTAGAAAATTTTTCAGGTCATTTAATGATTGCAGAATGGAGAAGAGGGTCTTATATGTTTGTGTGACTAGAACAATCCACTCAAGGCTTTCATCCAAATGCACACCTCGATACTTAACAGAGGGCCTACTACAACTTACATGTCAATACAGAATGTAAGACACAGAAATTAATTAAAATATTCTGTTGTATTATTGTCAGAGTTACTGTTGTAATTGTCGTATGGGAAAACAAGTATCATGAGTCACAGCTACACTTAGCAGATTGAGGTCATAACAAGACAAGGCTATTACACTCATGTTCATATTCAACAATGGAGTGTATCTGTTGAATTCAAACAGAGTCACTTTTCACTGCAGTACTAGATCTCTTGTTTTAAGTAATGAATTTTAATTAATTAAAAATTAAATTAATTAAAAACACAAATAATAAAAGATAACACTGCAGTACTAGATCTCTTGTTTTAAGTAATTAATTAAAGAATTAAATTACTTCAAAACAAACAACAATAAAGAACAACATAGAACTAGTGAACAAAATACAGTAAAAGACAGACATCCCACACAGTACAACATTAGCAACTCTTGATATAACCAACCTATACACAAACATATCCATAAAGGAAACACTACAGATACTAGGACAAATGCTTAAAACAACATAACACTTCGATGAAATCATCCACTTTACGGACCAGTGGCATAGCATGAAATTTTGAGCAGGGGAAGCTAACTCAAGTTGTCTTTCATGCAATATGAGAAAACGTATTACAAAAATATAGTCTTAAAATAAGTAGTCGTCAATTTCAAGTCAGCAGTCGAAGATTGGTTGGAACATCGTAAGTAACACCAATAAGGCATGACCTCAATTGAGACGTAATAAAATATGATTTCACGGTTTACACATATCTCTTAACAAATAGACACGTATACGTATAACATTAGCTCACTCCCTGTCATACTTAGAGAAATCACAATATTAGTATCATTACGTAAGTATGCGTCTATCTTTTGGTTGTGTCCTTCATTGACAGCAAGGGAGTCGGTCATTTGTTTTTTAAATCACACTTTTGTTCGTAAGTCAGTCTTGATAATACAATTGTCCTAAAAAATTCAAGTAAATTGGTGTCAGGAACTGTTATTTCACTCATTATTTATTATGTCAGCCACAGTGCACACTAACACTTCAACTGAACACAACTGACGAAAAGGGATAACTCGGAAACTACTTATTTTAGATGTTAAAGCTAGCTTCTTGCGAGCCTTGCGACTAGGGTAGTTTAAAAGGGATGGAAAATCTGCGAGGTGGATTACACAAAAGAAACCGGTCTCCTTGGAAGCTGGTGTGTGCAGGCTTCTTGTTTACTGCTGCATCACAAATAATCCTTAGCTGCCGCATCACAATATTTAACGCGTAAATATAAATTCTATTAAAATTAATAAATAATTTTCTCCATAAACTGCAGGTTTATTATGAAATTATTATTAACTGGGGAAGCTAAGCTTTTTAGCTTACATTGACGCTACGCCACTGTTACGGACACCATCACAAAACAAAACTACTTCACATACAATAACAAAATTACACTCAAACCGAACGCTTACCCGTGGGATCACCAATTTCCAGTATACTAGCAGAAATATCCTTGCACAATATAAAACAGACATATATAATAAACAAAGACAACAACAAATACGCAGACAACATCATAAATATTGGCATAGGTACGTGGATGACACACTAATACTGTACAAAGGAAATAAAATACATATGCAAAACCTACATCAACACATAAACAAAATACACCCAAAGCTACACTACACATTAGAAATTGAAAGCAACAAATCCATTAATTTCCTAGATATCACAACAATACAAGTTGATAACAAACATACATTCAAAATGTACAGAAAATCCACAACAACAACAACAACAACAACAACAACGTTACACATACAACACATCCATTCACCCATTACAACACAAACAAGCTGCATTCCGAACAGTGGTACACAGACTACTCAACATACCAATGAGCCAACAAGACTACAAAGAAGAGTTAAACACAATCAAATACATAGCACAAGAAACGGATACAACTCTAATTTAATAGACAACATAATAAGAAAGACAAAACAGAATTAAAAAAAAAAACATAACTTAGCAATACAACATAACACAGAAGAACATAAAATATACATCACACTTTTTTTAGTAGGTCATTTTACGACGCTTTATTAACATCTTTGGTTATTTAGCGTCTGAATGAGATGAATGTGATAATGCCGGTGAAATGAGTCCGGGGTCCAGCAACTAAAGTTACCCAGCATTTGCTCATATTTGGGTTGAGGGAAAACCCCGGAAAAAACCTCAACCAGGTAACTTGTCCCGACCGGGAATCGAACCCGGGCCACCTGGTTTCGCGGCCAGACGCGCTGACCGTTACTCCACAGGTGTGGACTACATCACACTTATTTACGAAAACAAAAACACACAAAATTGCAACCTCATTCAAGAAATTAAATTATAGCATTGCATACAGAACAAAAAACACTCAAAAAAGCATCTTAATACACAAACAACACAAACAGACAAATGCAGCCACACAGGCGTATACAAACTCAAATGCAACACCCGCAACAACTTCTACATAGGACAGGCAGGCAGATCATTTGAAACACGTTACAAAGAATACGTCACAGCCAAAACAACAAAACCACAAAAGACTTCCACATACGCAGAACACATCACAAATGCAAACCACACCTACATCAACATAAATACAGACATGGAAATTTTACACATTCAACCAAAAACAGAAACTAAACATACTAGAACAATACGAAATATACAGACATACAAAAATATACATTTATGATATTCTCAACACACAACTCAATTTAAGAGCACACACTATTGAATGTAATGTGGAATTACACTACACAAACACCCCCCCCCAAAAGAAGAAGAATCAGAAGGCGCGAAAACCAGTAGCAACCAGTTCTGAAGATAATCTACAACAGGTTGAAACTAGTCAATAACGAAGTACCTAATTTTAACACGTGAAAGTGAACCCAATACATATTCCGAAGTGTCTACTTAGTCTCTGACACAGGTTTGCACATCTGGGGAAGAAGGGGGTGGAAGCATAAGGAAAGAGTTCATTCCCCAATCCACAAGGTCGGATCCCTCAATGACGTTTCTGTGACGTTTGGCAAACACACTGTTCTCTCTTTTCTTCTCCCCCTACAGTACAATGACGCGAGGATTTCAGGGAATGGATGAGTTACATCTTCCGGTTTATGACGTATGCTTCAATTGTAGCACAGTTTTGCATCCCTGCTCTAACAGAAAAGAAAATCTGAGTGCTTTCCTTGGAGGTAGAGGTCGCAAGCACGTAAAACTGACATCGCTACTGAATACAATGCCAATATTGTATGCAAAGGAAAAAGAATTTATTTTCCTCTGCACAAATCTTGAACCCCTATGGTCTGTAATAGAAGTTACCTTACCTGTATTGAGGAAGTGCGTTATTTGTATGCTATAACATTGACTGGTTTGAATGTTTTGAAGTCTGATCTTGCAGTATATTTATTACACACGGTAATTTTGTAAATATTACGCCATCCATTTGTAAATGTGTTTATTCTGCTATTGTTTCCTGTCTGCTGACATCAATTCCCTCTTTAGTCCATTAGGCCTATATTTGCCATATGCTGTAACAGTTTGTTTTGATCATTTTACCTTTGAAGTCAATACTGTGAGATCTTTCAATTCTGAGAAGAGACTGCCATTGATTGACCAAGTGTTTCAAGCTTTATAATATGTATGTAAAAGAGGTGAATTGTGAAGGTTATTTTCCATCCAGGCTTTGAATTTTCATCTCTTGTCTCTATCTACGAGTATTATGAATATTTACTCATCATAGTTTACATAGGTCATGCAATTTCTGTGATGATAGTGATCTTTCAGTCTCAAAAGTTAATTGCACAGAACAACACACAACTGAATCGAGCTTTTCAGTAATAGAAAAATCTGACAAACGCGTTTGTCTATTTGTTCACAAAATACAACAAAAACTTTAACGTCACTTGTATATTTAACATAAAATATTGATTTTTCTCAGTATTTTATCTTTGGTTAAGTAAACAACTTTAAAAATTGTTATGTAATAAATTCCATTGTTATTATTTCCTGGAAGAGCAGATCGATTATGTTACGGGAAAAGCATGGAGGGCATTTCTCTTTATTATGCTAATCTTGAAAAAGGCTAGCCCCAAATGGAGGGAAATAGCATATCTAACGTTAGTGCGATCGTTAATGGAATACGCTGTATCAACTACTAGACTTTTTAGCGTCGATGGGATTGTTGGTAGCGAAATGGTATTTGGCGATATGAGGCCGAGGATTCACCATGAATTATTTGACATTTGTTTACGGTTGGGGAAAACCTCGGAAGAAACTAACCAGATAATCAGTCCAAGCAGGAATCGAATACACGCCCGAGCGAAACTCCGGATCGGTAGGCAAGCGCCTTAACCGGCTGAGCTACGCCGGTGGCGATTTATTATTTTCAAATTTTTATTTATTTATTTCTAGAAATTAGTTTTTATTTTATTTTATTATAAATAAATGTTTTTGAGTTAGTTATATATGGTATTCTAATATTTAATTTTCAATAACTAATTGAAATGATTTCCAATTTATGTTGTAGTAGGCCTACTGGGACTTTCATTGCTTGTAAATGTGTTTTCCACCATGTCAAAATTATGTCGAGAAGCATTAAGGAGTTTGTCTTGAATTAGAAGCAAGACAAATTTAATTTTACTCTATATGTTACCCCTTTTAGTGTCACCAGTAACGTATCTAAAATTCATTAGTTTTAGTATACGGTTTAAACAATAGGACGATTATATTTTTTACATTTTTGTAAGTCTGTAATCAATAATACATAAATCGTTTATATTCAAAACGCTTAACGAAGATTGATGTATGATTTGATTTTGATAATTATATTACCCCCCTTTGTAGCAGTAAGTTGTGAAAAACCTTTTTAGCAGGAGAGTTAAAGAAGTACTTAAAGCAGTAGCAAGTCAGCACTAAACAAAAACAAGTGAAGAGTTATATTAGTCATTATCCACAATATTATTTTCTTTTTCTTCCTACCTTGTTTTAAAATTCAAAGCTTAAGATGAAAACTGAATTTAGATTGAGAGTCTCTTATACTCACAGTTTTTGGTTATGATTATATACCCTCTTAGCAATGTATTTTGTTCCATTTTAAAATTCACTTGTCGTTTTTATGATGTAAGTATTCTAATGATTTATTCTGTAATTTCTCTACGTTACTTATTGGTTGAATTTATGCTAGTATCTTGCTTATATCGTCTTTTTCTCTTAAACAATAAAACAGTTGAAAAGATAATACAGGGACATCATTTTATTTTTACTAACATTTTTAATACTAACCTGTCTACTATACCTTTAGAGAACCGGAAACACAGTTTGCTATCCCCTTCCACGACTGTAGTTTGATGATACTGGCGTAAAACACAAAAAAAATCACTCTACTAGTTATAGGAAGGAAGAAAAGTAGTTCATCCATTTACGTAAACTAGGAAATATCGCGATTTTGAGTTTGATAATTTTCATTAGGTTTTTGTTTAATCAAAGTACAGTACTGTATTAAGAATAAGTATTTTTACTCACGAACTCAGTTATCTTTTTTTTATTGCGTTATTTTACGACACTGTATAAACATCTAGGTTATTTAGCGTCTGAATGATATGAAGGTGATAATGCCGGTGAAATGAGTCCAGGGTCCAGCACCGAAAGTTACCCAGCATTTGCTCGTATTGGGTTGAGGGACAACCCCGGAAAAAACCTCAACCAGATAACTTGCCCCGACCGGGCGAACTCAGTTATCCATGCGAACGTATTCATTATGCAGTGTATATTATACTGTATACAGCACATTAGCGTACAATATAGAGAAAGAAGTTAAATTGAAAAATAATCATAATATGAATATTTAAACACAATTTTGAAAATGGTGGCCGTTCATTTCGATACAGGCTTCAGTTCTTTTGTGCATATTAACGCACTATAGACTATTGCATCTAATTCCAATTGCCAGTTTCGTTCTTCATACTAGTAACTCATGTTGAAATAATTCTGTACCTACTCTACATACTGTAAATTCAGTCTTCACTTCTGCCCGACCCGAAAATATAAAATTACTCAGACATGCTATCTACTGTCCGTCCAAGTGGTTATGCCGCAGGATTGTAGAAAGGGGGGGGAGGAAATCACGTTACAGTTAATTACTTAACGAGGCCCTTTTATTTAAGTTAAATTAAATAGCTGTATAATATTACGTAAACTTCCAATTCCTAAGAGAAATTAATGTTTTCAGAAAAGAGCTAAGACAGCCCAGCTTTTACAGAGGGGCGAGCAGAAGCAGGTGGGGGAAATCGGGATGCGACGTAGGCAAACGGACAGTACCTGTGCGAAAATATGATTCAATATTGAAAGCTCTTTCGTCACTGGAAAACGCGAACATATTTCTGGAACGTACTATACTCAGTAACTCAGTACTGCTTGCTATCTGCGGTCTTGGTTCTGTGTGGAGTTGGAACTTCCTTAGTAGAAGGGGTGGGAGTGAAGTACATTCAAAAACTCAGGTACAATAAAAATTGAAGTAAAAATAAAATGATGTCCCTGTAGGAAAAAAACATCACCATAAATGAAGCTAAGGTTGAATCCCGTAAGCTTGTGTGAATTACCGCCTGTGGGTACTTTATTGAAGAAGTGAAATGGAAATTATTCAATGAGATCGTAACAAATCTTAAGCTATAGTATTTCAAGAAATGAAAATATGTTTCTCTAAATTGTGTTAATGTGAAAAATAGTCTACTCAAAACTACTGATGTTGTTTGGAGTTTACGGCGACCGTATGTTCCTAAAATGTAAGCTAAAAAGGAGACTTTGTAGATATGGGTATGATATCTCTCATAATAGTGAATTTATTCCAAGATATCGTTACGAGAGACTTCGACATTGCTCCGATTTTGAAGAAAGACATTGTAGCTTCCTAGGATCATAGCGTCTCCGAACTTTATTTGGGATTACCTTTGTATACAGGCTTAACTGTGTTTTCTCTCTGGACTTTATGCTTCATTTCCCTTCGGTCGTCATTCTTTATGAAACATCACATGCTGTATAATAAAATGGTTTAGTATTATGGTGCTGCCATCTATTTTCCGCCCCACATACACACAACATATCTCTGTGCCATACTTTCAGTGCATTATCTATCCAGTTGTGTGGGGGTAACCTCTTTCTTGGCAGATCTTCATTATTCCCAACGCCACCAAGTAGTTCATACATACCACCTCGCTGCCTCCAACAGCCTCTCGCTATGTGAAATATGTTATTACAGGGAGTAAGGAACTACACTGGAACCTTTAAGATGGATTTACACTGTCTAACCCTCCCCTAACCAACATAAATGTAGTCCTTTTCCTCCCCGGTAAGAATTCCAAAAAAGAAGCCATATCGGAGGTATGTTTTTGTTGGCATCTGTAAGATCCAGTCTTAAGGTCTGAGCTAAGAAATGATTTCTCTGGCTTCTTCTACAAAATGCGGTCTTTATGTACAGTATGCATTGTAGATGCAAATGACTCTGGGTCGTGTGTGTTACCAATTTGCAGTATATTCCTGCACACCAAGGCGAAATAGAGGTTTTAGAAGTGTTTCGGAACCGAAAAGTTATTCATATTATAATAGTACATTATGCAACGACATTTTGTGCTCTACCATATTTATAACTTGAAATAATTCATAAGTATTCATGTTATTCTTATGTGACTGGGGAGCGAACTGACCTTGTGCAATCTCGTAAATTGTAAGATGTGCGCAGACGCGTAAGTATTAATTTTTTCCGCGCAACGAATGCCGACGACCTTAGATAGATAGGTAGGTAGGTAGGTAGATAGATAGATAGATAGATAGATAGATAGATAGATAGATAGATAGATAGATAGATAGATAGATAGATAGATAGATAGATAGATAGATAGATAGATAGATAGATAGATAGATAGATAGATAGATAGATAGATAGATAGATAGATAGATAGATAGATAGATAGATAGATAGATAGATAGATAGATAGATAGATAGATAGATAGATAGATAGATAGATAGATAGATAGATAGATAGATAGATAGATAGATAGATAGATAGATAGATAGATAGATAGATAGATAGATAGATAGATAGATAGATAGATAGATAGATAGATAGATAGATAGATAGATAGATAGATAGATAGATAGATAGATAGATAGATAGATAGATAGATAGATAGATAGATAGATAGATAGATAGATAGATAGATAGATAGATAGATAGATAGATAGATAGATAGATAGATAGATAGATAGATAGATAGATAGATAGATAGATAGATAGATAGATAGATAGATAGATAGATAGATAGATAGATAGATAGATAGATAGATAGATAGATAGATAGATAGATAGATAGATAGATAGATAGATAGATAGATAGATAGATAGATAGATAGATAGATAGATAGATTTATTCGTTCCATAATATTCTTACATTTGCTTTATAGCATAGAATAAAGAACATGTCCAATTCTTACGTTTAACAATAAAATGCAATACATGTAAAATGCAAATATGAAATATGTACAGAATTAATACCTTAATAACAATAATATTTTATACAATGTAATATGTTTACCATTTAATTGTATTATAATATTTACACAGTACTGTGAAATGTCAAGAATTCATCTACAGAATAGAAAGTGTGAGATATAATCTCGAGAGTAAGATAAACGTTAAACTTGATATAACCTTGAAATTGAATTCGACATTGAAAAACGAGTTGGCAAATTGAATTTATTTGGATATTATTTACATTTAACGCTAATTATTATAATAACAGAACATAACCTTCTGCGACAGTATTGGATTTCCAGCCTCTGTGACGTTTCCCTCGTTGTCTTTCGATTGCATATCCGAGAATAATCGAAAAGCTGAACTTTAATGAATAGGTGTACTTTAATGACATGCATTAAAGGACTGCTACCAGGTGTATAATTACTACATTTCGGCATGGTCGAGCATAAAATAAAATACAGTAAAAGAAATGAAACATGAAACAATAAATAAAGAAACAAGCATAAATCTCCATACTCAGGACTATGAACGTAAGTATTCGTAATTTGTTAAAAGGAATGTGACAACAAATACAAATTCCTCATGGCGCTTCGTCAGTGAAGAGCATTGTTCTTAGGATATCACTGATATTGTTGTAAATGAGAATGAAATCTATGGAGGATTGTTCAGGAAAGAAGTAGATTGCACTTTTTGTATTGCTAGTCTTCGTTTGTAAGGTTTACTGTTTGCAATCAAGTCAACTACACTTCGTTTTTGTGATCTGTAAAGTAAATCGACGCATTTGTGTGGAGACTACGACAAGTAAATGTTCGGAGCCTATCAGTGCTGGATTGTATTGCGGGCTGCATCGGCTCACGGCCGCTAAGGGGTAAGATGCGCGTGCCAGAACGTGATATGTGGGGGTGGCATTTTAGACACTCATCTTCTAGAAAAACGTTCCTCCATTGCACTTGCGCAAAAGACTTCTTTCTTCTCTATACTCTATACCAGACGTCTCCAAAACCGTACTCGCGAGTAAGCCCCTGAACGGAACCGAAGCCAGTACGTAATGAGCGCGCTCCGCCTCACCCATCCCCACCTGTACTGTACTCAATGTTTATGCGCAAACGAAGGGCAGTGGCAGACTGCCATTGTCACTATATTGGTCGGCGTGTTCCACCGTTTCACAATGTCTTCTAATCATGGACGTAGAACATTCAAGGATGAAGAGGAAGAGAAATGTTTTGTGTTAGTGGGGAGAATGTGAAATGCTTAATTTGTTGGATAATTCTTAACGGTGTGTTAAAATTCAACATGGGACTACAATATTCGACTCTTCACAAAGAATATCATACTGTACAATTACAGACCTGTTGGACATGTGAAAAGAATTTATTTTGGGGCTATCTGTATAACTGTAGATTATACATAATAATCAGTATATTACACTACGTTTACACTCAGTTCCGCATGACATATTTATAGTTTTTTGTTTAATTTTATGTGAAATGGTTAGGCGTACAAATATTTTGATAAATATAAAACGAGAAAATACAAACGCAAATCATACACGTGTTCTCAGTCTTAAAAAAAGGACTCTTGCTAGCTATATTCTAGCTTGGAATATTGGAAAATCAATGAAGCCCTTTACAGAAGCATCATTTGTAAAATCGTGCATACAGACCGCTACTAAAATACTGTGTCCAGAACAAAGTCAAAGTTTAAAAAAATTAAATTATTTCTAATTACAGTGCAGAGAAGGAATTTCAAGATTGTAAATGTAATTGAATCTGAACTCGGAACCACAATTAACCAGTTTGTACCTTACTCACTTGCATTGGACGAAATCACAGATATAAATGACGAAGCTCACCTAGCCATATTCATCCGAGGAGTTAATGAACATTTTATTGTGTCTGAATGTCTTCTAGATATAATTACAAAATATAACTGGAGAAGATCTTTTCCAGGCACTGAAAGGCACCATAGAACAGAAGAGATTAATTTGCAATGACTTGTGTCTATAGCAACAGAAGGGGCTCCAGCTTCATAGTATGTCAAAATAATATACAAAAGTATGATATTTCTTATTCTTTTCATGCTATTATTTGTAAACATAAGCAGACTGTTGCCGCGATCCCCCACTGATCGCTTCCATCTGTTGAGGTACGAGTCTCTCCCTCTTCTCTAGCCTTACAGTACACTGTGTTCGGCGGGCAGCATCGACACCACGAATGACGATACGCTTTTTGGAGACCTCTGCTCTATACTATACTTTTTTATGAGGAAGTGATAGTGGAATAACTGTTGTCTTACAGCTCTATTTTACAGAAGGTGAGAAACTGCAGAAAATAATAACAGAAATCTGCTACCATCTTTTATGTAAAATTAATTAAAGATAGATTGGATTATTCAACTGTATGTTACGTCCAAAGTTCAATAATTTCATCCCTGATAAGAGGTAACCACATCACCGACGTAGCTCTAGTGGCAGTGCGTTCATCAATTGATCCGAGACTGCGATCGGACGTGAGATCGAATCCCACTTGGGCTGACTGTTTTCATTTTTTTTTTCGAGTATTCTTTCAATTTCAAGGTAAATGTCAAGTAAGACCATGTAACATTTTTGGACTCATAACTCCAAATACCATCTTTAAATCACCAAATCCCATCGACGCTAGTTACGTTTGTATATACTACAACGTCGTAGAATAATCCGATGGTGTTCGGTTAAAGGGGCTTAAGTCTTTTTTGTGTAAATGGAGTTTTGTTCCCCAGGTGAATACATAAGTTAAATTTTACAAGTGGGTGTGTTTTATTTGCAATAAAGGTATGAAGTAAAATTTTCATTTATCTCCCTGTATCCAAACACAATCGAATTCACAAAAATAGGTGACATATGTTACATTCAGTTGCGCGACAGTAATTCTCTCCTCCTATTTCTAGTTTCTTTCTTAGTTTTGTATTAAATTTTAATTCTTTTTTCCTGTAATTTTATCTCGAAGAGTTGCTGTACTTTTGTTCTTTTAAATACATTGTTTTATCAACTACTGTCTTCCTTCTGTTCGCAACGCCTAACGATCTTAACTACACTGCAATAAACAAACTAATAAATGAGTAAAACAAACACAAAAAATAAATAAATTTAAGTATTTATAATCACTCTAAGAAGCAGAGTGTAATTAGCATTTCTTTTGTTCATTTTAAGACGAATGTAGAATTAGAAATGTAAGATTTTGATACAGTACACTAGCAAACATCACTATTAAGTTATTTCTCTCTTGGAAATTAACGTTTCTTTCTCTACATTAAATTAGAGAGACACATCGAAACTGTTCTGATATAGGTTGAAACTACACCGATTCTCCATCTCTCACCAGTGGTAATACACGACATGGCATTGATAACGAACAGATAATTTTGTTCCAGGATTGATTTGAACTTACGACCTTTCCTTACACTCTGAACTAATCTAGCGCTTCTGCCATTGATTACATCAAAGCTGACTGTAGGTAATATCTTACATATATTCATTCCTAGTTTTCTATCCAAGTTTTCTACAAACCCAGCATTCTACAATCTTCCCCATTTCCCACTTTCCTCTTAGTCTCTGCATACGATTCATATATCTTAATGTTGTCTATCACCTGATATATTCTTCTGTCCAAAACTTTTTTCCCATTCACCATTCCTTCCAGTGCATTCCTCAGAAGGTAGTTTCTTTTTAGTCATTGGCCCAGACAATTTACTTTTCTCTTCTTGATGAGTTTGAACATTATACTTTCTACATCTACTCTTTTTGTCACAGTTTTATTTCTTGTCCTGTCTCCCCATTTCATATACTCGAATCTTATCAATATCCAAATTTCAAATGCTTCTAGTCGTTTCTGTGCTCTTCGTCGTAATATCTATATTTCTTCTAGCCACCGGCATGACTCAGGTTAAGGCGCTGCCTGCCGGTCTGAAGTTGCGCTCGGGCGCGTGTTCGATCCCCGCTTGGACTGATTACCTGGTTGGGTTTTTTTCCAAGGTTTTCCCCAACCGAAATGTGAATGCCAGGTAATCTATGGCGAATCCTCGGCCTCATTTCACCAAATACCATCTCGCTATCACCAATCTTATCGACGCTAAATAACCTCGTAGTTGATACAACGTCGTCAAATAACCAACTAAAAAAAATATATGTTTCTGCCCTATAAATTCTCACACTACACGCGAAACACTTCACCAATATCTTCGTTCTTTTTTCATAAGTCCGCAGAAGATGCTCCTTTTCCTATTAAAAGTTTCCTTCCCCATTGCTGTCCTCGTTTGGACTTACTGGTTAATGTTACTCTTTATAGTAGGTACACCCCAAATATTTGAAGCTGTCCACTTGCTCTATTGCCTCATTTAGATTTCGCATGTTTACCTGCTTTGTTTTTCTTCCGATAACCAAGGTCTTCGTCTTCTTTGCATTTATCTTTATCCCATACAGCTTGCAGCTATCATTTAGCTCTAGTAGGGGTAGGTGATAAAGGGCATATTTGACGTACTTCTCTCTCTATTTTACTTCCTTCTGACATTTCTTCTCCTATCGTGACTTTGACTCGTTTCATATAAATCTCCTCTCTTTCCATCCACGCCAATTTGCTTCAGGATACCCTTAAGTGTGGTCCAGTCCTTTTCCAAGCCCACAAATATTATATATGATACACTTCTTTTTTTCTGGGTATCTTTCACCGGTTCTTCGCAACAGTCCAATTGCATCTATTGTTCCTTTTCTTCGCTGAAGTCAAATTGCTCTTCTATCAACTCTCCTATTTCACGTTAAGGACGTTTTAAATGTATACCTCAATTAAAAATGAATTAATGAGACTAAAGAATTCCAGATTATATTAAATTCTGGCCTAGGAGTAAACTTCATTTTTCACTTCATTTACATAAACATTCAAGTGTGTCATCATCATTTTCACTACTATCCTCAACGTTTTCTTGTGTTCTCCTTCAGGAACCGTCAGTCATGACTGTCTTGGCTCTCGCGATCGAGCCGTAAAGTGGTTCCTTTCGTACCTTTTGAATATAATACTTCTGAGAAAAGGAATTAACTCGTATGTTTACATGAGAGGAGTACACACGTCTTTCTTTTTTTTTTTTTTTTTAGAGAGAGATCGGTATTTAAATTCTACATGGAATGTTATCTTAAACATTGAGATAGCTTATAATGAAAAATATTAAACAAATTTTGTAAAATGTTATAGTTGTAAGAATTATGGACATTTTTTTTAAATCAAGTTTTAAAAAGGCCACTAGTTGTTGAGTCAACTTTCAACTAAATTTGTTATCCTGCCAGGGTTTAAGTTTCTGATTTTTGATACGGTGATTCCCACTTCAACGGCTTTAAAGGTTCGGAAATTTTTTCCACACATGAAGTAAGCTATGGATCGATAGAGATGGTAATCTTAAGGCCCAAGATAAGGATATATATTACATGTGACAGTTATTCTGATAAAGCTATCATCCATAGTATTAGAAATAAACTGAAGACAGATATGAGCCTGTTCAGGGTCTATTCATGAGATACTGATCTGTAAATTCTGTATGATTTTCTAAATATCTTAAAATTGTGTAGTATTGAACCTTTCCAAGCATCAAATTCTTCTGTCAACCTACGAGTAATTTTTGTGAATTTTCTTCCAAACCTCTGCGTAAATCCTTAATATTTCATATCTTAGGCCTTTCAGCACGTTGTAAATCATTAATTTCTCCTTTTCCATTATTGAAACGAGGCACTATTTGTTGTGCTACACGATCACTAACGACACCTTCACCGCTGATCTCACTTATTCCTCGAGCCACGGCAGTAGCTTTATAATCCTGTTTCCAGTAGTGCTTTAGAAGGACTTTGATGTCAAACTTTTATCATCCCTATTTTATATTCTTTGCATTAACAATTGGTGTTCTGTCATACACTTACATTATTCAGCAATAACCAAAGAGTCCTCTAAATTTTATTGCAATGCCGGACTACAGAAAATCTTACAGAACAACACTCTTAAAAAACCTATATTATTTATGAGACGATCTAATATTTTGTATGACATTACTGTCTGTAAGGTAGAATTCAGAAACACGTGTGCTATCAGTCGTTATATATTACGTTTGCTATACAGTTTTCAGTAACTCGTCAGGAACTTGCAATTTTAATAATCGATTAATGTCATTTTTAACACAAACACACTGCTATAAGGTCTGTTGAAATTTCAAAATGATGTTGAATACAATTTAAAAAATGTATGCACGTTCACTGAGGCGAAATCTGCGTGACGTAGATTGAAAACTAAAGCCGTATTAATTGTAAGCTAATAGAATAAAATGCTTGAGGCTCTAAATGACCCCTTTTTGACCTTCAGGTATTGACAAAATAATTTGGCCCGGGGAAAGATGGAGCTATATAATATTATGTTTTCATTTGAAATACAGTTGAAATAAAAGGAGAATTCGTTAACACCTTTGTGGCAAAAATATGAACTTCAATATGAATAATAGTCCCTTGTTTGGTTTATAAATGGATTGTTGACCGTTCTCTTTGTTCTATAATACGAGAATTGTATAAGCACAAAAAAAACCTTTACCCTTGTGCTCTACCTTGCATTTCTATGAATACACATACGACACAACTAACACTGACATACACAAATACAGCCTGGAAGTAATATAACTGTGCAGGTTTTAACAGCTTATTCCTTGGAGAGAGTGCAGGAAAATTTTCTAATACCATATTAGTTTGAAATGAATTTTTACTCATAAAAAGAAATCCCGTAATTGTTAGCAGTGCTTCACTCGATAAGTATTGGCTATTCATACTATTCTGATTTTTACTCTTATCAGTAGTGAAACTGATACTGATTGATTTATCCCTTTACAGTTTTCCAGTAAAATGTACGGCTTTCTTGCTAGTTAAAGAAAAAATTAAGACGTATCGTTATTTCCTGCCATTAGTAAGTCTTGCAAACCTGCTGCAGTGACTAAGAGACGGACTGCTACTATTCAGATCTGAGTTTGTGTGTGAATTCGTACGTCAGCCAGCGATGCGCTGCTGCCAAACTACGCACACTTTCATCCTAAAAGTTTAGGTATTTTCTGCACACGTTGGGAAGCGTACTTGCAACACGTCAACTCTTGCATGAAGTTGAATATGTGTAATAATATGTACATAAACAACACTAGATGTCTAATGGAGGAAGCTAAACATTGTTTGAATAACCTTCAAATCGATGGAACTGAACACCTAACTTCTACAAGAGGAGTAATAAACACCAGAAGAATTATGACCGAATTACGCCAGCGAGAGTACAACGCATGGTGCAACTTACCTCAAAAGAGAAAAGGCGTTATTCTGTACAGTGAATTCACTCCCTCTAACAAATGGATAACTAAGCTCGATGGAATGACTAGCGGTGAATGGAAGGAGGCTATCAAGATGACTGCCAACGCAAGTGCTGTAAGAGCCATACCCGGTAGGTCTCAGGACAACCACTGCAGGCGATGCCTCAGTGAAATAAAAACCCTTGGACATGTCCTGGGAGCCTGCCCTTATGGCGAAACATCGCGTATACATAGGCACCATGCAATTAGAACTATAAACTGGCTGATGCCCTTAGAAAACTAAAATACACCGTCTATGAAGAAGTCCACGGAACTGCCGACAATGGCAGTAACAGACGAATTGACATAATCGCCATTAGCGAATCCCTGTCTCAGGGTATGATAATCGACCCCACCATCGGGTTTGAAACGTATAAAGGACAGCCTGAAGACGTGCATGAGGAGAAACGAGCAATCTGCGTTCCAACCATCCCGTATTATAAAGATAAATACCAACTTAACGATATCAGTGTTACGGGATTGATGTATGGAGCAAGAGGAACGATACCTAACTGCTCTTCTCAATTCTGTAAGACCCTAGGACTGCACAAATCGTTTCTGAATGAACTGGCCCTCCTCATAATTAGAGAGTCAGTCAAACTTTTACGGAACCATCTCTATGGACTCCAATTCAGTGTACTGAAAAAAACTAGCGCAACATTATCTTTTTTCTTTCTCTTATTAGCTTTCATCGCTTCTTTACTTGTAATTTTTTTTTTATTCTGTATACTGCCATTGTTTGTTTCTTTGTGTACTTGTTTACTTTTTTTTCTTACTCTGCTGTCTTTCATCATCCATTTGTTCTTGTATTGTTTTGTATGCTTTGTCTAATGGCAGCCTCTAATTTGAGGAAGCTCTAGTATATATAAACAAATAAATATGTACTTAACCTTAAATTGGCAAAACTTAATTTCTCACACTTGTTTATTAAATCGTGTCGGACTATAAATAAAACACACTATCGACATGTCCATATTTTATATGGTATGCAATATTATAGTATTGTGAAATTTTGGTTAAATTTAATTTTCCTACCAATTTTTTTTCTATTGTTCTATTAAAATTATAGCATATAGCCTATTAATCTGTCGTATCCTATAGGATACTTTGCGAATTTAAGGGTTAATTATTTATTTTATTGTATTTTGTTACCCCTTCCAGTCTGCACAGCTGTATCACTTCCACCCTCTATATGATAAAAACATACATAATTTGGGTTGATATTTTATTTTTACGTTAAACAATATATGTGATTATTTAAAAATGTAAAATATAGTAATTTCGAATTTTAAGATACATGTTATTATTTTATTAATAACTAGCCGTACCCGTGCGCTCCGCTGCACCCGTTAGAAATAAATATAACGTAATTACATAATTAAAATAGGACGTTTGATCCAAGGAACAACTTTTACAACAGCGCAAGATAATCTGCTTCGCTCATTACCAAATTTTTTTTTTTTAATTGCATTTATTGCATATATATTTTATGTATTTTAACGCGATTCAATTGAGCATAGTTAAAATTTGAATTATAAAATAATGGATTGCTAAGCTAACGTATTATTACTGCATACTAAATCAATACACTCTCGTTGTTCGTTAATTCTCTGAGATTAAAATGAGTGTACATAAATATTATTTTAAGAAATACAGAAAACGAATGTACAAAATAGCCTATCAAATTTTCTGTGCATAAGAAGCTATTTTAATCTTACCTGTCCTCAATTTACTCAGACGTTACTGTAATAACATTATAGCATTATGTCCATCTAGAGAAACTACACTTTCCAATGGTGAAATAATAATTAATTATACAAATCGGTTAATTTAGCTTCTGATATTACTTCATACAAAACACAGAAACATTCTCTGTAGGCTATGTTTAATAGCTTTCGATTGTTGTTGTCCAAGGCCCCTTATAGAAGAAGTCATTTTTTCTTAATTCATTGCACCGTCTTAGATGGCGTTATTTTAATTTTAAAACTCATTTATCTCATTAAATATCAGTCCTATCAAAATTTTGTAAAGAATACAACTTATCGGAAATCATTTTTAAAGAAACTTTTGTTATGTAACATTTTTCACAAAAATCAGTAACAAGCGAGATATTTCGATTTATTTAATTAAGGCCCCCTTATAACCCCCCCTTTTAAATAAAGTATTTTGAATGCCATATAGCCTATAATCTAAACTACAACGAACTTAATTTATATTCCAATTTCAATCGAAATCGGTTCAGCCATTATCGCGTGAAAAGCTAACAAACATACAGACAGACATACAAACAAAAATGTCAAAAATGCGAGTTTCGGTTTCAGGGTTGTCAATTATATATGTTGGGACCAATTATTTTTGGAAAATCGAAAATTACCAGAAAAATTTCGACTACAGATTTATTATTAGTATAGATATTAATATGCGAAATCCTTCACATACTACAAAGTGATAGAAGCGCTGTAGGTCTATTGGTGTGCAACAAAATTTTGAATAAAATATAAAATCCAAGCTTTTCTTACATAGCCTATTTACAAGATCTTCCGGTTTTTGAACGAAGGTCCCTTCTGACTAGAAGTAGTTATGAAAATTAGTTACAAAGGACCATTTCCACACGAGGAGTTACCATCACTTACTGAGTATATTCCTGAAGACATTTTTACGAAAAAAAAAAATGTTATATAAACATGGGTCCTATTCTCAATATTTTCAGAGTTACATTAATTTTAAATTGTTAAAAAATGCCTTTTTTCTTTAGTTTTAAGGGTAACATAATATTTGAATTAGAGAATGAACTATTCAAAAGTAGAATTTATTTAATTGGCTAGTATTCAGAAGCTAAAATTGTGTAGTTAATTCCATAATTACTTCGTACAGATGTTTTTTTTATCAATTTTAACTGAAAAATTACATTTTTCTTAAACATTTATGACAACAATTTTGTTACAAATCACGCCTCTAATGCTTTGGCCTCCATATAGTTTTGGTGGATTTTGGTGTTGTTTTTGGGTTTATAAACTGGTTATTTTATGGTTTAATGTTTTTGGTAATATTTGTAATTTATAGTGATATTAAAACTTTTAGTTACAATAACATACCCTTGTTAAAATACTCAGATTTTTATTACTTTGTAAAATTATGTGCCTATAATTTTAAGTTACGTTTAAAATCATTTCTATCGACGAATAGTAGCATCACAAATACCTTCAATTAACATTGTAATTAAATTTATAAGTATTTATTTATTCTGAGTTTTCTTTATGTGAGGAAAGGGACATGGAACTAAATAATTATCTGCAATAACTTAATTTCTATTCTCCGCCATTATTATAATGTTGAAATTGGTATTTTGTAATCAATTTCTGACGTGTGTTATTCTACAAGCTCAAAAAACTAGCAAACGCATGTGTTGTTTGTACTAACCGTAATCTGGTCTGTATGTACCTTACTGTGAAATTGTTTACTTTCAATTACAATAATGTATTTCCCATTCGTTCCTACGCCACCTGCAGGGCGTGTACTTTGGCCACACGCCTGTCTGAACATAGGTTGTTTCACCAACTCTTCCAACTCAGCTTCATTCGGACGTGATTTTCATTAAACAACAAATTGGCTTCAAGAGAAAGCTAAAAGTCTCAATTAACGTAAATGATGAAATTACTCTCAGTGGTTGAAGTTTCGGCAATATCATTATTAATTGATATGTATTGACGAAAAATCTGATATTATAGTCATAATTCTAAGAACACGATTGCATCGTTACGAACGCTTTGCATTTTTGGACGATTTTAATATAGGCTACTAATTTTGGTGGTAAAATAAATACAACTAAAATCATGAATTTATTTTATTTTATTTATTTATTTAAATTTAAATATACAGAATAAAGAACATAATTACAAGCAAACAAGAGAAATAGAAATAAAGTAATACAAATAATATAAAACAGGAGATACAGTAGTATTAAGAATATTTGAGACCGAATGAGCAGAGCTCGTGTTCGGTCGCAGTTCAGATATAATATTAATAGGCCTATGAGAGAATATAAAATAAAATAAAATAGGAAATAGAATTAAAATTACAGTTACAGAAATTATATAATACAATATTAATATAACAGAAATATAGAAAATGAAAAAATAATGAAAAAAAATGAATAAGTAAAATAAAATAGGAACTAAACTTTAAATTACAGCGGCAATGGAATTATATAATATAATATTAGCACTAGAGAAGAATAATATCGCACGTGAAAAGTAGGACTATATATATTTCAAAATTATAGAATACAAATATAATAGAAGTAAAAATAGTAATAATAGAACTTCAATCTTTATAAAACTCTAACTTGTAAGTTCAAAAAGTGTGGGTTGTGACTCCGTGGGGGCTCATGTAAAGAACTGAGGGGGCGTGAGATGATTTACAGAATAAAACGAAAACACCTTTATTTATGTTATACCAGATGAAAGTACCTGGTGTTGCTCAGGTTTTCCCTTTTGCTGCTACTATTAATTAAACTGATTGTTAAACTTTTCAGAAATCTTGGAAACTCAACTATAGGCAACCAAAAGGAATAATTGCCTTTACTAAGCTTTCCTCGTCCATAAAGTTTAATCTTTACACATATTAGTGAACTTCTTATCCAAATACCTGCCAGAGTTAACTCAATTTAAACAGCTGTACAGTAAGTCAGGTACAGAAAAGAAAAGATTTCATCATGTGCCTTACGTTGAACTGTTTCTTTAATTATATATGTCCTTCTCTTCCATACCACCAGAAATATAAATACAATATTAGAAAAAATCAAACTATAAACAAAGTAAAACCAAACGAAAATATATGCAGATTACAGTCATAAAACGTTAAATGAGTTAGCAATGAAGTTCAGCAGAACAAAAACACAACCCTTCAGTCCCTATACGTCCACTTAGTGTTGACTCAATATTCTACAGATCTTACATTTTATGTCTGCTCCTTGACCGTTAAATTTCAAGTGGCTTATCTTAGTCGTGGGCATAAAAGAATAATTAAAATGCGTTGTATTATGCATACAATTCTTTGTTATTCCCCCTATTTAAGAAATATATATAATTTCTATAGTAAAAAACAAAAATAATGGCCTTCATAGGAAGAAACCCGATCAGAAAAAAATTGTAATAAACAGTGTAATAGAGCAAATAAATACCCTTAATTACTTGGGATACTGAGTCTCTTAAAAACAATAGATATTATTATTAAATCTATTAAATTTTTTGGACTAACTGAAATAGTGTAGTCCTAAAATCAATTGGAAGTCAAAAACACACAAGATTAAATGTATACAACATTTCGGAAATACCAACACTACTGTATGGATGTGAAACCTGGACCATCAGGAAATATATGAAACCCGTATCACTTCAGAAAGATGAAATTCATGAGGACATCAAAATATACATGGCAAGACCTTGAAACAAAGGAAGATACATTATCGGAGCTTAAAGTGAAAACTGCCCTTGTAATTATTCACTAATAAAGCGATAGGTTTTAATGGAGGCTGTATGTTGGAATTTTATTCTGTGTAATGATTTATTATCAATCTAAATGATTTCTCAAATATTTGATATTTATAATACTGAAATACATATTTTAGCTTGTTTACTTAAAACACTCATTTTTTTATTTTTATTTTTTTAAGAAAATCAATTTTTTTTCCCTATACAAACAAAATGTTAACAAAACGTTGTAGTTATTTCTTGTATTGTCGTTTATTTGATGGGCGATGTGTACGTATTTAGAGCCAAAACATCTGTACAATCTTCAACAAGTTACAGTTGTATCCAATTTCATACCACAATTTCAACCAATAATCCGATATAAATGTATTTTTTTCTGTATCAACTATTGGATTATTTAGCATCGATGAAATTGGTGATAGCAAGCTTGTATTTGACGAGATGAGACCGAGCCTTCGTCATAGATTACCTGAAATTTGCCTTACCGTGGGAAAAACCTCGGAAAACCCCTATCAGGTAATCAGCTCAAGCGGTAACCAAACCCACGCCCAATCGCAACTCTGGATCGGCAAGTAAGCACCTTAGCCGACTGAGCTACGCTGACGACTAAATGTAATCCATCTCCATCAAACCAATCATGTGTCATATCCCCTAAGTCCTAAGGGTATATTATACTATTGTTTACCCATACGTCATTTTGATATAAGATGTATGTGAAGAGACCAGAAGTATATTATAATATACCCGCATTTGTGCCCTAACTGTAATCTACAGAATTTTTTCACCATTTCTCCAAATTTCAGTGATTTTTCTGAAGTGTAGAATTATAATGAACTTTAAAAATACAGATGTCTCAGGACTTAGGAGGTTAAACTGTACGTACAATTCAAACTTAAGAGTGGAAATAATTCTAACTCAGGTACTGTACATAGTACAGATCTTATTTGTGTAAGCTTAAGTAGGCTACAGATAACAGTGCAAAGATTTTTTACCAATATTTATTATTAATTTATTTTGAAATTGACTTTGACAGACATAATTATTATAAAATTTAAACTTGCATTTTATAAGTTGTAAGTAAATGTTTTTGTCAATTTTAAGCCTGGAGTTTATTTGTCTTTGTCGTTCTTGATACAAATTTCACTTCTAACGAACAACGTTGTACTGCCACAACAATGTAAAATTATATTTTCTTTCTTGTAACCTATTACATTGTGACTTAATTACAAAATATATGAGAAACTGAGTACAAAAAATGAATGGTTAAATGAGGTAGAGCAATTGTGCTACATTACAATAAGCATCTTTGTGGATCAGGCTTTACAAGGGTCGCACCAGTGTTTTGTCAGGGCCTCTAACGAGATGACAGATGACTGGAGCCAGCCCTTGTCCGGTAGAAAGGGGTGGGAAGAGCGTTAAGACAGTGTGGTGGAGTTTTTGGAAAACGAACGGCAAGAGTAATGCTCCGGAACATGGCATAGCTGAAAGTTTTAGGAATACACCACAGAAATTCTTTAGGGTTCATCAACAACCATTTTAAAGTCATGCTTTTGGGAAATGGAGGTGTCTATACGTAAAGGCGGAGGGTATGGGGTAACGGTAGTGTGGCATTCAAAATCGATTTTTGTTACAGACCTCATGCGCGTTGACCCTTCTCTTTTGTTGTGTGCTTCTACGTACCATCATCCCTCCCTAACTAACCTCCCTCACCATCACAGGAGGAGGAAGGGGTGAAACTCATTCATTTCATCCCATAAATTATGAAATATCGTGTCATAGAACACATGCACCAGGATATTGGTGGGATGAGGCTAGGTTGACACGAGAGAGAGAGAGAGAGAGAGAGAGAGAGAGAGAGAGGCTGCTACAGGATTGTGCAGATAGTGTAGGTGGGAGGGGTTGGAGATTGGCCCTTGGTGTTAGCATTGCAAAACATGACGGCTTGCAGGTCGATTAGCCTTTAGGATGTACGTCTAAATGGGTTTCGTCAGTTACCCCCTTTCAAAGGTCAATAAGCGATTTCCCTAACTAAAATTAATAAAAGCGTAATAACCAGAACTCTTTAAGAAGCAACTCGGGAATAATCACAACTCAATCAACAAAAGCTTGTCTTAATAGTACTGGCAGTATTTTATTTAAGAGTAATTGAGGAGAAACAAGAGATGATGGTGAATATTTCAGATCTATCGCAACGATGTTTTATTATTTTTGCATTAGATGAAGAGATAAATGAGAAGAATAAACCTCTATGTCTCTAGGCCCCTAAGTTTGGGAGGTATTAATTACTGGATTCAGAATTAAGTCTACGAGTATTTCTACCTTTCGTAGATAATTTTTCTAAATTCCAGTACCTTCCAATCTAGCCAGATATGATTGTTATGCGTGGGTATGAAAGAATGGAGAGTTCCTCAATATTAATGTAAATTTCTCCTCGATTCTCGAAGCATTTATATTTAATCAGGGGAGTACAACTAAAGCCTAAATAACTAATTTACTCTTAAAACATTTACTACATTAAATGTCAATTTACTGTGTTAAATAAACAAATTAGAAATGGTTAAAATATACTATATCCTATTTTATGCATACAGAGTGTCCAAAAATTAAGTAGGACTAACTATCGATTTAGTAGAAATATGACGGAGCAGTACCAGCGTGGTAATGGATCGGGTGAAAAATCCACACGTAAAGAAGTCACACACTGTGCAAAGTCCTCGTCATGCAGGTGGTACGGCTTCTTCTTCGGAGTCGAAAGGCGGAATGTTCAATTTCCGTAACGAAGGCGGTACTTATTTTGTACTAAGCTCGAAGGATAATCTGATGGCGCTTTAGAGATTGATGAACGACCTCGTGCGTGCTCTGTTGTGACTGTTCGATTACCAGTACATGTTCAACAGCGTGTGAAGTATTTTGTCTGTGGGCCCAGCTTTATAGAATCGCGATGAAATTTCGTCCGAATGTCAACTTACACGACCCTCCTAGTCTCCACATCACCATAGCAACCTCCTCTGGTATGCTGAAGATCATGCAGATTCAGTTACTTGTAACGACAGAACACACATGTTTAGCTGTTGTCACAAAGCCAGTGCATAGACTCCAGCAGCAACTACACAATATAGATTTATAATGTACCTAAAATGCATTTACCGTATACATCTTACTCCTAAAAGTCTTATTTCTACAAAATCGATACTTAATTTCTGGAGGCTCTGTACTACTAAAAACTTAACTACATATACTTACTTACTTACTTACTTACTTACTTACTTACTTACTTACTGGCTTTTAAGGAACCCAGAGGTTCATTGCCGTCCTCACATAAGCCCGCCATTGGTCCCTATCCTGTGCAAATTAATCCATTCTCTATCATCATATCCCACCTCCCTCAAATCCATTTTCATATTATCCTCCCATCTACGTCTCGGCCTTCCTAAAGGTCTTTTTCCCTCCGGCCTCCCAATTAACACTCTATATGCATTTCTGGATTTGCCCATTCGTGCTACATGCCTTGCCCATCTCAAACATCTGGATTTAATGTTCCTAATTATGTCAGGTGAAGAATACAATGCCTGCAGTTCTGTGTTATGTAACTTTCTCCATTCTCCTGTAACTTCATCCCTCTTAGCCCTAAATATTTTCCTAAGCACCTTATTCTCAAACACCCTTAACCTATGTTCCTCTCTCAGAGTGAGAGTCCAAGTTTCACAACCATACAGAACAACCGGTAATATAACTGTTTTATAAATTCTAACCTTCAGATTTTTCGACAGCAGACTGGATGATAAAAGCTTCTCAACCGAATAATAACAGTCATTTTCCATATTTATTCTGTGTTTAATTTCCTCCCGATTATCATTTATATTTGTTACTGTTGCTCCCAGATATTTGAACTTCTCCACCTCTTCAAAAGATAAATTTCCAATTTTTATATTTCCATTTCGTACAATATTCTGGTCACGAGACATAATAATATACTTCGTCTTTTCGGGATTTACTTCCAAACCTATCTCTTTACTTACTTCCAGTAAAACTTAACGACGTATACAGTACTTAAATTGTACGACACGTGGCCAAGAAGCTTGGACCTCACATATACAGGGTGGGAGTGAAATAAACCCTGCAGATTTTCAGAGCGAATAGCTCTTGTTGTATATGGCAAAAAAGAGTAATGGCATATTGGTGGAAAATTAATTGTTTTCTTTTGAAAAAGAATGTCCCTCCCCCAATGTTTAACACTCTCTTATTCATTCATTCATTCATTCATTCATTCATTCATTCATTCATTCATTCGGTAACTATTGCGAATAGAATCGTGATTTTTGTCCATATCGATAGGAAATCTAATAAAGAATAATTTAACCCTCTGACTTATGGACGGTTTTCGTGTAAATTTAATTTAAAAACCATTAATTTCAAGACAATGAACGATGCGAGTAGATTGCAATGTCGTAACGAGTGCGGGAGGTACAGGGACAGACCTGAGTTCATCTTACATCTTTATTACGAGAAGAAAGAGCAGTGTGTTAGCGGTGATGTTGTCAGACTGCTGAAACTTCCAAATGAATTGTCTAATTAACCGTGCATTTAATCACAAAATATAATATAGGTTTTCTATTCATTTAAGTAGACCCTATCGTTCCTTTCAATTTGCAAGATTATTTCACTTCTACCCTGTATTGACACCGCTATTCAGCCCCAATTTTTCCTTGCAAGGACGAGTTTCCACATACTTTTGTTTCTCCTCGTATTTCATTAATTCGTTAACTCACTCACTCACTCACTCAATCACCCAATTACTCATTCATTCACTCACTCACTCACCCAATTCATCCATTCATTCATTCATTCATTCAAGTAAATGGAGGGAGAGTAAAGGAAGAAGAAAAATATATTGTGACTTTTATTAGTAACAACAATGTAATTTATTCGTCACAACAATAATTCCTTTCTACAATTCACCTTAAACGCTCTCGTCAACAATTGGATTTTCACTCAACACAGTATTCGTTATACTCCACTGACGGCAATGACAATTTACTTGGACTATTACGAACAACAATGAACTGTTAATCTTAACTAATATTTAAAAAGCACTATTTACAAATCAGAACTATCAGTTCTCAGTTCACAGTTCTTCTATCTCAGTCACTCGAGTTCACAGTATCTCGAACCACAGACCTTCAGAGACAGTTCACTGTACTCGAACTCAGGTCCCTCCAACTGCGGTCCACTCCACTCGAACTCAGATCCCTCCAACTGCGGTCCACTGCACTCGAACTCAGGCCTTCGGATGCTGACGCAGATGCGGACGCACACTCGAGTCGAACTCCGGCACACAAGTCTGGCTTGCTTGCTCTGGCTTACTCACTGACTGAATAACTGAAAACTACTGTCGTTCCTTCGCGACCGTAATTTATAACCATAGCGACGTAGCCTCGAAAGTTCGAATTCGCGAGTCTTCCACTTCGACGGATTTCTCGGCCTCTCTAGGCAAGCAGAAGATGCGCGCGCAAACTCCCTCTCCACTCTCTCGCCGCGTAGGCCCTTCCCCCTTACTTCTCTCCGCCGCGCGCCATCCCCGCGCGATCTGCTTTCTTGCGGGACGCTGGTCGTGAGTTCGAATCTCACGTCGCTGTCACAATATGAATTAACCAAACCTAGCAAAATGGTAGATCGAATCTTAGAAACATAGATAACGCATATTTCACCAGCAAAGAAAAACAATCAAAACTCTGTTTGAATAAGCCATATTGCTTTCTCTCCAATTTGAAGAAATAATATTAAATTTTACTTTACTTTTCTGAAAATATGGCCGGATAATATGAGTTTCACGACTGAACAGTTTAACGTGATTCCCGAAAAATTTTATTCCAAATATTGGAATAAGCACTCGGTAATTTAAAATTCGTTAGTATTTAGAGACTGGAATGTAATTTACATCAGTAGGAAATTGATGCCAGTTAAGAATGATTATGTAACTATTTGTGGTACTATGGGTATGCACTGAATTCGTTTCACTTTTTTTTAGAAGGGGTGGAAACTTTTAAATTAGTTTGTCCAGGTCGTCGGTGTAACACATCTAGTCACTAATTAAAAACCTGTAATTACTCTGCTGAAATGACATCCAACTCGGAGAGACCGACAGGTTTTCCCCCAGTTCCATTAGTGGAGAGTGGATGTGATATTAGATTGCTTAAATGTTTACCCAACTTTTTTTATATGATCGCTAAATGTACTCCAGAGGCTTCATCACGGCGAGTAGACCTTCACCCGAATTAAGCCGGAGCAGGCATTGATAATAGGGAGTCAGTGATTTCTAAATATATCGGCAATACGAGGCACATAAGATTGCTCACGAGGCCGAATGTATCGTGTTACTCAAATATCAAAAGTAGCACATACATTTGTACATACATCATACCACTCAGAAGTCTCATTAGTTGAACGGCTGGCAAGTTGGTATACTACTGCGATGACCGAGTTTCAACAATAAGATATTTTAAAATGTTTAACCCTAGCAACTTAGCTGCTCTATAATTTCATGCTACTTATCTGGGGTCTTTTTTGACCTCAATAATATTTTTTGTTAATATTAGAATATTATTTTATAGCTTAAAGCATTTTTATATAGGGTACAAGCAAATAGAATTTTTTATTTGCACCTAGATATACTCATTATGTTTAACCAATGAATTAGTGAATTAATTAATTAATTAATTACGTAAAATTATATATTAATTTATTTTATTGAGGAATTACTTGTCAACTGACGAGTTACTCCCTTGGTTTGAATAGTAAATTATTTAAAAATAGCGTGTAAGAGGCCCTTAGATTAGAAATGTTTACCTTAATTGTAGTTTTGTTTATAAGTATGCATAAGGGTGTAATTATTTGTCTTATTTGAACTGTTGTATCAGTGAAGCGAGGTGAGTCAGTGAAGTTATGGTTTTACAGTGCAGTGAATAGTTCCGATCAGTGATAATTTATAGCGTCAATGAAATGTGTTCTATAGTGTCAGTGAAATGTGTAGTGTGTCAGTGAAATGTGTCCTGAAGTGTCAGTGAAATGCGTCGTAGTGCCACTACAGTGAATGAGATGAGAGTAAATTGAAAGACTATTGAAACTTATGTAGGGCCTATATATATATATATATATATATATATATATATATATATAGGTTGTATTGTAAAATTAGGTATTTTATGTTTTATTATTAATTGTGATTATTGTGTTAAATTGCATTGTGTATTCTTATTGTATTGTGTATTGTAATTTTATTGTGCTTGCCCACTTGCAGTGTAAATAAATACATACTTACAATAAGTTTATTATGCACAATATACTTAACTTTATTTCAATCGGTATTTATGCATGGAATTATAGGATGGGGCAGCTTATTTAAATCCAATTTTAATCCACTTTATTTATTACAGAAGAAAATAATTAAAATATGTCTTCACAAACCTATTGATTTTCTATCTCAAAAATAGTTTTCAGGCTTTCATGTTCTTAATATAAGACATATTTATTATATTGTCTTAATAAAATTCATACATAAAAATCGAAATAATTTTGAATTATATTCGCACAGCTATGAAACAATAGGTATGAATTCTTTAAGATTGTTTGAACCAAAATGCAATACTGCTACAGTATTTAATCATAGTAGTAGTTTAGGCTCAAGAATTTATAACAAATTCATATTTAAATATCCTAATCTTGTCAAATTTAATAGTTGTAGGATTAAATTTAAAAAGTTATGTATGGATTTTAAAAAATTTAAATATTTTAAATTTAAATTTATATATTCTTATTGCGTAGTAGACATAAGACAAATTGCATTATATACTTCTTAATTTCAATTCAGGAGTCCGCCCCTGAGCACGAGTTCTACTCTTTCAGGGGCGAGCTGCAGTTTTTCTGTTTATTTATATTTTATGTTACAATTATTAACAACATAAATAAATAAATAAATAAATAAATAAATAAATAAATAAAGTAAGTAATTGCATTTGTTGAATGGCAGACTATTCTGTATCCGTGTGTGTATTTTTAGTTATGAGAGAACACATTCACTCTCCTTGAATGAAAACACAGAAAGAAAATTAATATTGCATCAAGTGTTAATATATTTTATTACTATGTTCAGATTAATTTAGTCACATCAACTACTGCAGTAGAAAGAACAAGAAATTAATTTTACAAATACAAATTACTCTGGGAACTACAACATTTTACTCTAGCCTAGTCCACCGTTGTGGCTGGGGGGTTAGCGAGTCTTAGTCCGAACCCAGCGGTCCTGGATTCGATTCCCGGTCAGGACGAGTTGCCTGGGTGAGGTTTATTCGGGGTTTTTCCCTCACTCCTATGGATGAATATCAGGTTACTTTATCAGACGATTGGAAACCCACCCATCTTCGCCACTTCCTTTCCTCTCCCATCATCCTTTCCTCATCATCCCGTTTCTGTTTTTCAGATCACTCTACCGGCGACCTTCCGAAACTGCTGACTCTCTCGACCGGCCTCCGTGGAATGTAGTTCAGCGATGTTGGATGGCTTCTGCAATGGCACCCGAGGCGGACCTACTCGGGGAAGGAATTTCGCCAATGAAATTATCTCTGGTCGTTATTTTGTTAACATCTTTACCTTACAAACTACTATTCGAAGTGCTTAAATATTCGAAAAATATACCAGCAAAGAAGGCCAGTCCAGAAATCCAAAGAGAATTATTAGGAAATAAGTTTGCGTCTTCCGATATCTCCCCTTGCTGGCGCCGGCACATTACAAATCGGGTGGTATTCACTGAGTTTCAGTGTAATTAGCTTTATTTTCAGTTTATACGGGTTTGTATTTTTGGAATGGGTTTAAAGCAATGCATCGGTGACAATCCTAAAATTTGTATTTATTAACCTATGAACTTCAAATTCTTACCATAACATGAAAATGCAATGTTAATGCAACATACCAAATTGCATTGCTGTATAATGTACAGTTCCTAGAATATTTACTTTTAATTACATTTTTAATCGCTAAATTTATATTTCATCAACATGCACAATATTTGCCTCACAAGACCAATATAAACAAACTAATTTGCAGTTTTTTGAGAAACTGTTACTTTTCTATTAAACAATTTTTAAATATTGATATGATTTTTCTTTTCGCATTTTATAATTATCTGCCAAAGATTTTTTAATATTGTATGATCATTGTTAGCAGTATGAAAAAAAACAATTACATTTTCTAGTTAAGAATTTATACACAATTACTGAAAATTTGAAGATAATTACATGAAAATTGTATCGCGTAATGGATTTTGAATGTAACAAAATCCTGAAAAAAAAATAGAGAAAATGAATTTTAAAATTCAAATGTGTAAAAGTTTGCTGCCTCTTTTATCTGGATAATGCGATTCATATTTACAAACTTTATTTACACTATAAATAATACACTTACATTGCAGTAGAATTACTGTTTAGATTAATGACATACTACATATACTTGCACTGTATAACTTACTATTTACCTACACTTAACGAATTAAATTACTATATATACAGGGCTTATAATATATGACACTACGAAATATATCACTTACAAGGCTTCTTATTTATTGTTTTGAGGAAAACAAACACAGAACACTAATAAACAGAAGAGTAGGCTATATCAACAAAAACAAATTTTTCCTTTGTATGATATTCACAGCCTCCATCTGTTCAAGTTAGCGAACACAACAGTTTATCCCTCTACAGGATCTTTGCATCTCTGTCCGCGAAATTCAAACCAGTAATTAAAGAAAACAAAGTTACTTCATGAAATGAAAGCCCTGAGAGAACTGGGCTTCAAATAGGGAACGCCCACTCCGCACGGCTCTTTAAATGGCCGCGTTACCCCGTAAATATGCGACATATTCGTAAAAAGAAAGCGCTATATTAATATAGAAGGTTTATCTATACTAATAATAAATCTGTAGCCAAAATTTTTCTGGTAATTTTCGATTTTATAAAAATAATTGGTGTTAACACGTATAATTAACCATCCTGAAACCGAAAATCGCTTTTTTTTTTTAATTTTTGTTTGTATGTCTGTCTGTTTGTCTATCTGTCTGTCTGTATGTTTGTTACCTTTTCACGCGATAATGACTCAACGGATTTCGATGAAAATTGGAATATAAATTAAGTTCGTTGTAACTTAGATTTTAGGCTATATGACATTCAAAATACGTTAATTAAAAGGGGGGTTATAAGGGGGCCTGAATTAAATAAATCGAAATATCTCGCTTATTATTGATTTTTGTGAAATATGTTACATAACAAACGTTTCTTTAAAAATGATTTCTGATAAGTTTTATTCTTCGAAACATTTTGATAGGACTGATATTTAATGAGATAAATGAGTTTTAAAATTAAAATAACTGCCATCTAAGGCGGTATATTGAAATAAAAAACAAATGACTTCGTCTATAAGGGGCCTTGGACACAACAATCGAAAGCTATGAAACATAGCCTATAGACAATGTTTCTGTGTTTGTATGAAGTAATATAGGAAGCTAAATTAACCGATTTATATAATTAATTATTATTTTATCATTGGAAAGTGTAGTTTCTCTGGATGGACATAATGCTATAATGTTATTACAATAACTTGTGAGTAAATTGAGGACAGGTAAGATTAAAATAGCTTCTTATGCACAGAAAACTTGATAGGTTATTCTGTATATTCATTTCCTGTATTTCTTAAAATGTTTATGAACATATTCTTTTTTATCTCAGAGAATTAACGAACAACGAGAGTGTATTGATTTAGTATGTAGTAATAGTACGTTAGCTTAGCAATCCATTATTTTATAATTCAAATTTTAACTATGTTCAATTGAATCGTGTTAAAATACATAAAATATATATGCAATAAATGCAATGCAAAAAGATTGGGTAATGAGCCAAGCAGATTATGTTGCGCTGTTGTAAAAGCTGCTCCTCCTGAGATTCAAGAGCTCCCACAACAAATTAAAAACTTTCTAATTCGAGTACATCCGTTATCAACACACTTTTTACATAATATAATATATAATATAATATAATATAATATAGTATAATATAATATAATATAATATAATATAATATAATATAATGTAATATAAACATAATAATAAATTTATAGCCAAAATTTTTCTGTTAATTTTCGCTTTCCCAAAAATAATCGGTAATAACAATTAATAACATGTTAAAGGAATTGTCATTGCACCAAATGAGTGGTCTCTGGATCAAAATGATCGCATTTTAATATTTTAAATACAATTTAAATTAAGTAACATATTAAACGATTTATCCTTCTATCAAACACGAATGTTCCCTGGGTCAAACGTCCTATTTTAATTATTTAATTACTTTATATTTATTTCTAACGGGTGCAGCGGAGCGCACGGGTACGGCTAGTTCATAATAAAATACTGAAAAAAAAGTATTCTTTCCTTCATTTTTGACCAAAATTTCAGCGATGTATTGCATTGTATGGTAGTAGAGGGTCGCAAACAAAATTTTTGCCCAGAAGTGGGTCGCGTTTTTATAATATTTGGGAACCACAGATCTAAATAGCACATGTCCTAGCTACAGCCACAGTGGCGTAATTTCTGAAGTTAGACTGTGAGAACAGCATACAAAGAAACTGTTTCTTATCATTCTACGACATCAAGTTTCTGTATGCTGTCTTCCATAGGAATTTAATACGTTACGACAGATTACAAATGAAGTTATCCCGAATATTTAAGTGCTCAAGTACTAAACTATCGAGTTAATTAATTGCTTAGTGAATATAATTAAGAATTAACGAGCGATAAATCGTTCTTGTCACGACGTACATGTTTAATTGTCTGCGAACGACGGGGAAAACAGAATCTGTAGAGGGTGGAAGAATTATGGAGATGTACTCCGATCGATGGAAAGATAAACTTGGAAGATACTTGAGGACGATCTGGCAATAATGAACTCGGATTGATTGCTGCATGCGGTGCTTGTCTTTAATTAATGATACTCCCACTTCTGGTAGCGCAGTTACTGACAGGTTCACTTGTACATTTCTAAATGCAATTAGTATCGGGGAGAAGCACTATGCTTTGATTCTCTGTTTGTAGTACATTACGTTGGCTGATGTTTAGCTTACTTCAGTTATATTTAGTTAAGTTCATTATCTTCTACGTTCAGGAAGTGAACCATTAGCCTGTTCAGTCCTAATATGAGTCTTAAGCAAGTTGCAGAGGAAGTCGGTTCGCTTTGTGCAAGTCAGGGGATAGTAATCTAACGTATAGCGGAGGCATTGAGCGTATTCCGAATCTCACCGGTGAGCAATCCGATGGCATCACGGTGTTCCGAATTCCACCGATGACGTCATTGATGCTCCACCGGTGTCGCACCGGTGCCATCAACTTGCAGAGGTGGTGGCAGTCTTCATCAGCCGCCATCAGTAAATCTTATTGGTTCTTATATAGGGCGGGAATTAGCAGACGAATAACATCGTGCACTGTTGTGTCATGGCGGTGTGTTCTGCTTTAGTTCTGCTGTATTGTTTGTGATGAGCACAACGTAAAAACAATATGTTAATGGCTTATGAGGGAACATGTCAACGGACCCGTTATTACTACCGGTTCAAGAAATAAATTGTTTATGTTATCTTTTCTTTGAACGAGTGGGAGTACGAAAATTTCGCAAAATTTTGCTAGCGTAGCACAGACAACAACTTGTACAGTCGCCATGACAGCCATCGATCCTTCCAGCAGTTTTGTTCCTTATTTCGCTGCAACGTGACGTCATTGATGCCACCAGACCGGTGAGATTCGGAATACGCTGATTGGCTTGTGTTAAACCGGTGAATAATTGTGCGTAATAGTGAAATGGAGGACAGTACAGTGAAACAAGACCTAATGGGAATGAAGGAGAGCATGGCAGAAGTAAGAAAGAAGATGGAAGAAATACAACTGGAAAACGAATTTCTAAAAAGCAAACGGGATCACTTTGAGGAGGAGAAGAGGAGAGAAAATTGGTTATTTTTCGGAATATAAGAAAAAGAGAGAGAACAGACTATCGATACCTATGAGAAGATAGAAGAACGGGAGAAGAGTTCGGGGCAGAAGAAGATATCAGATGATAGACGACATTAAGATAGCCTAAGGTATATAAATCATATGCGGAGACAAACAAAGTCAGAAAATAGAAAAGATTGCAGAATGCTGGGTTTGCAGTGAAAGACTTGCCCTTGGACAGAACACTATGAATGAATTAATGATAATAATAATAATAATAATAATAATAATAATAATAATAATAATAATCACCATCATCATCATCATCATCATCATCAGCCACACGGTTTAGACCTATTGATCTGATTCGACTCTGGAAATTTAAAGCATTCTTCCCGTCTTCTTCTTAGTCTTCCTGTTAATCCTTTGCGTTCATGTTTATATTTTAACGTTTTCTTTGCAAAGTCCACTATTTTCAGTCTATATCAATATAATTATTTCATTGTCTTTTATGTCCTTCTATCTGTCATGTTACAACTTTTGGCGACAATTGAGGATGAATTTTGCCGAAAGACACTGCCTTATCTTCCCTCAAGGGTTCTTTTACTTGACACAAATCACATATTTGAACCACAAACTGTTCAATGTCTTCTTCTTTGTCCCCTTCTTCAAGGTAAGGTGACAGCACCAAAATTACTTAAATTTTTGTTTTAAATTCTGTTTACGAAAAATATTTAATTTGTTTTGCATATCCTAAGAATCTGTGACAAATGTATACCTAGATATTTATAATCTAAATATTTGCAATAATTTTAACTAAAATGTATTCGTAAAAATATCTCAATTTCTAGTTTGGCATAATATCCGTTATTATTCTATCAATTTAAAATAATATTTCTCAAAATATTAACTATTCCTGAAATAAATTCATGAAAAAACTGGGTGATCACAAAACTTATAGGCCTAGATGTTCTTTTCGTATGAAAAAGTCTGACCTATCCCAAGAATATGAGACAATTGTACATCTAAATATATAAGGCAATTGATATGTTTGTAAATATATAATGTACATATTTACAAAGAAATACTGTATTTATTCTCTCATCAAGTATTTTAAATCAAACATTTCCAAAGTTATTAAGAATATACATGAAACATTTATTTAGTTGATTTACGAGATTTCTGAAGTCTTTTCATTACATCAACTTTTCCAATATTTGGAATAATGTATCTCGTCATGTTCAGTCTCTCAGTGCTATCGTAATGCAGTTAAATACTGTATATGAATCCATCTCTGATCACGTGACAGAGCCAACACAGCGCTCTCAGCTACCGCTCACTAATATTTATACTGCTCACTGCTCTTATTCGCTCCGTTGCCCAGTTCTGGTTTAGGGAAAGAAAACCAAGCATACTCAGTGACTTCTTCGTTGTCTTGGATAATATCTCATATCATCATATGACTTTACATTAACTATAAAATGCACCAACATCAGTAAAAAAAATCCCCCAATCTTACGTTTTCGGAGAATGGCAACTCACAAAAAAAAAAGCTATGGAAAACACGGGCCAATAATATTACGAGACCTGAGAAATCAACTGTAGTGATTAGTTGTGTTTAGCTTCAATTAAGTTTTAATTTGTTTTACTGTCTGTCTGTATTTGGTATCTGTGACTGTGGAAAAAATTTGGAAAGGAGACACTCCGAACTCACCCACTATACACCTAATGTTGATATGGGCAAAAAGACTATCTTGTTAGTCCACCACACACATTGCACTCTTTAGTAATGCTACCTATTTACCCCAAAATAAAGAGTCACAGAGCTGTTCAAATAATACTCCCGCCGTGAAGAGAATTTGGGACTTTGTTACTGTGAACTAAGGTAGATACTCATCATTATAGGTAAAATATTGTTTTTTGTTCTAATACTTGTTATAAAACATGTCACTCACCATTAATGCTAGATCTATTAATTACACAGTAGGGAAGAATCAATGAGCTGCTAAACTGAAGGTTTCCGCAGGTCTCTAAAAAATCTTGACTAATGCTACTTCCTCTCAAGACTATTTCCAGCTTACATTTCTCCTTACGTCAGAGAAGTAGATAAAGAACGAAGAATAGTTGTTGAAACATTAATTCATATTTGCTTGGGAGAGTTTTATTTCGGTTTCATTTGATGTATTTTTACATTACTTTATTTTAATCTCACTTTAGTTTAATTTATTTTCTCTAGATTCTTATTGTTCATTATTCTGTTTAATTTATTTCCATTTTGGTTTACTTTAACTTTAATTTAGTTCATGCTAATTTGGATTTTTCTTGATAAGTATGAGTTTGAACTTTTTTAATTTTTTCAGTTACAATTTCCTTCTCTTGACTCTCATTTGAAGTTTAATTTAGTTCAATTATTTTATCCTTTTGTTGCAGTTTATTTTGTATCATTCTACTTCAGTTTATTAGAATATGTAATTTAGCTTTAGTTCAGTTTGTTTTTAATTAATTTAAACTATTCTTCTTTATTTGTCTTTTCTCTTTATTTTATTTAACTTGTAGTTTAGTGATCCTTAGATTGTGTTACCATGTTTCTTTAATTTCGTTATAGTTTACTTTAAATGAAACTTAAACTTAGTCTAATTTGAGTTTGCTTTTTCCCTTCATGTTTTTAATTAATTAGTTGAACAGTTCGTCGCTTGATTGTACTGTTAGTTAATTAATGGAACATCCGAGTTTATAGGACAGTCGGTCTTTTATAGATCTGTCAGTTGTTTGATGTGACACTTGATGGGTTCATGGAACAGCCGGTGAATTGATAGAATAGTAAGTCGATCGATGAGACAATAGGTGAATTGATAAAGTGGTCTTAATTAGTAGGACATTCCGTGATCAATCGCTTCATGGAATATTCGGTGATTTGAAGAACTGGTCGGTCAGTTGATGGAATATTCGGGGACTTTTAGAGACGGTCGGTCCATTGATAGGTTGGCTAATATCTCGATGAGACAGATGATAAGTTTATGTGAATGAATTGTTAGGGCAATTGGCCAATTGATGGGGCAGTAGGTGAATTGATGAGTGGTTCGTCGGTTAATGAGACATTTGATGGGTTTATAGGACGGATGGTTGGTTGATGGTATAGTCGGTGAAATCAAAAGACGATCGGTCGGCTAACGAAACAGTTCGTGAGTTTACAAGACTGTCGATCCATTGGGACAATCGGTGAATTGATGGCACAGTCTATGCGAAACTTATTAAGTTAATCGGCCGGTTGACAGAACGTTAGGTAAATTGATAGAGTTGTACGTTGTTTAGTGAGACATTAGTTGTGTTTATAAGACTTTTGGTCGGTTGATGGAACAGTCTGTGTGAGAGCTGATAAAGTAGTCGGCCGGTTGATGGGACATTAGGTGAATTGATAGAGTTGTCCGTTGATTAGTGAGATGTTACTGTAGGTGTTTATAGGACTTTTGATCGGTTTATGGAACAGTCGATGAGTTGATAGGATGGTTAGTCGAATGATAGAACAGTCCGTGAGTTTAGGAGGACAGTTCTTAGATTGATGAGACAGTCGGTGAGATGATAGGACCGAACGATTGATTGAAGGGACAATCGGTGAGTTGATAGAACTGTCGACGGTTGATAAAAAGTCGATGAATTTTGTAAGGCCGTCGATCAGTTGATGAAAAAGTCCGAGAGTTTATAACATGCTGTACAGTAGGTTGATAGGCGAATCAGTGAGTCAATAGGATGATAGGTCAACTGATAGAAGAGTCATTGAGTTTATAGGACAGTTCATAAGTTGATGGAACAGTCAGTTAGTTGGTAGGACCGGGCGATTGATTGAAGGGACAGTCGGTGAGTTGATAGAACTGTCGACGGTTGATAAAAAGTCGGTGAATTTTGTAAGGCCGTCGATCAGTTGATGCAAAAGTCCGGGAGTTTATAACATTCTGTAGGTTGATAGGAGAATCAGTGAGTCAATAGGATGATAGGTCAACTGATAGAACAGTCCTTGAGTTTATAGGACAGTTCATAAGTTGATGGAACAGTCAGCTAGTTGGTAGGACCGGGCGATTGGTTGAATGGACAGTCGGTGAGTTATTAGAATTGTTCACTGGTTGATAAAAATTCAGTGAGTTTGTTGGGCCATCCGTCAGTTGACATGAAAGTCAGCGAGTTTATAGGAGAGTCTGTCGATTGATAGAAGAGTTGATGAGTTTGTCGGATTTTCGGTCAGCTGATGGAACAGTCCTTGAGTTTATAGGAAAATTCATAGGTTGATAGGACAGTCAGTCAGTTGATAGGAAGGGCGATTAGTTGAAGGGACATCGTTAAGTTTATAAAACTGCCCGCCGGTTGATAAAAATTCAGTTAGTTTGTAGGGCCGTCGATGAGTTGATATGAAAGTTGGCGAGTTTACAGCAGATTGGTTGGTAGAAAAGTCGGTGATTTGATGCGATGATCGGTCGGTTGATGGAATAGTCGGTAAAATTAATTCGTAGATATAATTGTTTGTTCCTTGAGTATGCAGACGGTGAATTCATGTAGTCGTTCGGTTGATGCAACAGTCGGTGAGTTCATAAGACTGCCGGTAGCTCTGTTAGTTGATTCGTCTGTAGACAGAAGGAATGGTGGTTTGGAAATAAAGAACTTCGCTCTAGAATAGTGATGTCAAAGCAAACGCATTTTTCTGACCTTGAAGTCGTGCGCAGGCATCAAGCGCTAGGTATGGAAGCAGCAAGGATTATGTATATGAATAAGGAGCCTGTTGGATTAAGAAAACAGTGATGTACAAACTTCAAACAGAACGTGAAATTTTATATCGTTATTTTATATGGCTATTTGCTGTTTGATATTATCTATATTGTCTGTAAAACAAAGTACTAACACCAGTTTCTTAATATTGCAGTTAATAACATAATACAGAATTAAGAAGGAATATTCACATAAATTTCATAGTAGTAAAACTATACTATATTAAGTGAATGAAACAGCATTCATAAAGAAAGTGATATGCCAAAGAAAACAATTTAAGTATGACATGATAAGTTGGAATTGATATTGATGGTATCTTTAGCCTTATAAAAGTAATCAATAAACTAATCAAAACAATATTACAGTACAAAGCAAAGTTACCTAGGATATGTTTTAACTGCAACTAATATTACATAACAAAACTCTTATCGCATTATGCCTTTAAGATGATATTGGTGCGCAACTTCCTATCATCAGAATATTAAATTATTTTCTCGAAATCTTCTGAAGCTATAGAGCTGACGTTTTTATAACACATGTTTATGATTTAACAGTAGTTCCTTTGTTAATTCAGTTTCTTACGAACATTTTCCATGCGAATATTTGCAACATTTTCAATACGTATCTTCAGTAATACATATTTACGATATATTAGATTTACGAAAACATTCTTTCAGTACTTGTAAGGCAACTAAATAAACATAGCCTATCTGAAAATTTCACCTTTCTTTAAAAAGTTGAGAAAATACTGCTTTTGAATAAAAGGGAATCTCGTGAAAAATGAGCATTAAATTTGAAACTTACATTCTTATAATGCACTTATACTTCTCAGGCAAATCTAAAAATTAACATGGATACAGTTTTAATAAGTTCTCTTCCCTTTATCCATTGAATCAGTGCTGGCCATCCCTGTATATAGCTCCACCAAACGGCATATACTGCCTCACTCGTCTGTCTCTTTCCCTTCAGTAGTAAAGCTCTCAGGCTCTCCTGAGCTCTAAAGCACGCGCTTGCCCATTTGGGCATCAGTTAACATGACTGCCCTAGAATGTAACTCATCTGAATTGGTGAGTCATGGTGTCAATGAAATATGGGTTAGAGCAGTATAGTTTGCCAACGCCGAAGAAGATGGCAGTGGCATTGGTGGTAGTGGGGTGCCGGTGGTAATGGGGAGAAATAATTAAAAAAGTGAGGAGAAACGCGATTACATTTAGGAAATCTGACCTGAGTGACGTCTTTGAGGGATTTGAACCCTAGTCACGAGTGTGAAAAATCAACTCAACTAAAAACACATTATAAATCTAGGAGTTGTCCAAGAACTGCTTGACATTCTGTCTTAGCTCTACAACTACTCCATTAAACTATATATGCATACAGTACGGTATTTACAAGGAGAGACAACATGCACAAAACAAGTACGAACTTGGAATCGAATGCCAAATATCCAACACTTGAAAGATATGCTTGTGATGTTGTGAAGGAGACTATTCTGATTGAAATTCAGAACAGCCTGCTGCTGCCCGCTTACTTAAACGGCTACATTATGTAAAGCTGAAGATGGGCAACCTGCATTCAAAGTCTGGCTGCTTGCCTACAGACGACATGGGCTTCTGGTAGTGAATATATGTAGTTTATTTGGAACTTAGAAAGGAGCAACTTGGAAGAATTTTTTTGTACATTAACATGAAAGTTACCTGTGCTGCTCACCAATAAACATGTACATAGGATTCAATCCCGTCTAGGGTGTCAACATTTTTGTTGTCAATGTGATTTATATATTACTTTTGAAAATGATGAGAAGTGAAGTGAAGAAAAATAATGACGGGTTTGTAACAGAAAATAGTGAAGTGGATGTTTCTGGTACAGTGACGGCTAGGGAAGAGGCGACTAGGGACTTAGTATAGTACATTATGCAACGAGCCTATAATGAAGGTAATTAAGAAGCGAGTATGGGTATTTATGAAACGAGCGCAAGCGAGTTTCATAATTTTCATACGAGCTTCTTAATTACCATTATAGGCGAGTTTCATACGACTTTTTATGCTCGACCATATTTCTAACTTGATATTATTAATTTTCTTTGTATCTGGCCTTGACCAATGTCCCGTATGTTGTGAGATGTGCGCAGACGCGAAAGTATTGATTTTTTCCGAGGAACAGATGTTAACATTGACCTTGCTAGGCCATAAGAACCTACAGAGATAACATTAAAATTAAATTAGACATTGAAAAACGAGATGACAAATTGAATTTATTTGAATATTATTTACAATTAACGCTAATTTTTATAGTAACAGAACATAACCTTCTGCGACAGTATTGGATTTCCAGCCTCCGTGATTTTTCGCTAATTCTCTTTCGATTGCATATCCGAGAATAATCGAAACTTTCGGTTTTATAACGGTAGAAATCTGACCTGTCATTGGCTGAACAGTTGTAACCTGAGTCGTCATTGGCTGAAAGACCTGACCTTTAATGAGTAGGTGTACTTTAATGACATGCATTAAAGTTCTGCTACCAGGTGTATAATTACTACATTTGGGCATGGTCGAGCATAAAATAAATTAAAATATGAATTAGAGGAGTATAATAGGAAGTTAGATAAGACGAAAGAGGTAATGAAAATAGTTAAGGAGTATGGTGGAGGATGAAATGTACACAAGAAACAGACATTATAACGAACATATTGGACAATGGTGTAATATGTTTTAGTAACAAGTATTAGTAGAAACAGTGTGTGTTCGATATAGTCTAAGTCAGACCTGCAGAACTGTAGCTCTTGAGAGCGACTGCTTTCCTCCCCTATCTTACCCCACCCACCTTTTCTACCTGTGCGGTCACGACGTTCTAGTTACGCTCGGCTGCATCAACATTCATTCTCGCGGCGAAAGTCGATCATCCCCAATAGAAGTGGAGTGAGGCTGACGTCATATTTCTCCTGCTTGCGAGTTACGCAGGCCTGGTCTAAGTGAACTGAAAATCTAGAACGGAGTGATAAAAGTGTCAATTTTGAATGAATTATAGGAGTGTAATAGGAAGTTAAATAAAACGATAGAGATAATGAAAACAGATGAGTAGTATGGCGGGGGAGGCTAGCTAGGATAGTGAAGTATAATATGTAGAAAATTAGTGAGATCTGAAAATGAAATGTACACAAGAAACAGGCATAGTAACGAACATAATTGGACAATGGTGTAGTATGTATTAGTAACAAGTATTATTAGAAACAGTGTATGTTCGATATAAGTGAAAATCAAGAACAGAGTCGTAAAAGTGTCAAGCTTGAATGATCTAAACGGGGTCGAAAGTTAAATTATAAGAGCGTCTACAAAAGGTATAAGTGTAATGCATGTAATTTTGGCACCGGGTACAAATTGTGAGGTCCAAACTACTTGGATATAAATGTTGATATCAAATATATACCATATTATATTTTATGCTCAACCATGCCGAAATGTAGTAATTATACACCTGGTAGCAGTCCTTTAATGCATGTCATTAAAGTACACCTAATCATTAAAGTACACGTCTTCAGCCTATCACAAGTCAGCTTTGTACCGTTATATCGATTATTCTCGGATATGCAATCGACAGACAATTAGCGAAAAGTCACGGAGCCTGGAAATCCAATACTGTCGCTAAAGGTTACGTTCTGTTACTATAATAATTAGCGTTAATTGTAAATAATATTCAAATAAATTCCATTTGTCATCTCGTTTTTCAATTCTAAATCAATTTCCAGGTTATATCAGACTAATGTTCATTCTTATTCTTTGCCAAGGTCAATGACATTCGGCCTCGGAAAAAATCAATACTTTCGCGTCTGCGCACATCTCACAATTCAGGTCAGTTCGCACATAACCATAAAAAGACCCAATTTTCAATACTTTCAAGTTAGAAATATGGTCGAGCATAAAAAGTCGTAGGAAACTTGCCTATAATGGTAATTAAGACGCTCGTATGAAAATTATGAACTCGCTTGCGCTCGTTTCATAAACAATCATACTTGCGTCTTAATTACTACCATTATAGGCTCGTTGCATAATGTACTAATATATATATTACTTTTGATGTCAGATCATGAGAGACTTACTCGTATCTGCCTGAAGAATTTCTTCGTTTTTTTTAATATTATGTAGTATAAAATGGAAAACAAATCGGTGGATATAGTGCTCAAGGAAGAGATTCTTACTGGGAGAAATTACTTATACAATTACGTGTACTTTATTGAGAATATATCTGAAATTCCAACTTTCTGCCGACGACGATGTAATAGGAGTACATGATTTCACATACCGGTACTCTGAGAGGGGAGCCTGTATCAATTAGCAGCACCGTTCTTCAGTAGTATTAAAATGCGAGTGATGCAAAATATTCCGGGGCCTGGGATTCAGTTAGTCTAAATTGGAATCCCTTGTGATTCTTTTTTTTTTTTTTTTTTATACTTTGATGAAAAATTACTGCACGGTTCACAATCGCAGTTGAAATCACACATTAATTATATAAAATATAATAGGTTCTCCAGGGAGGAGTGAGTAATTTTTATAGCACACTCTAATACTGGCAGCATTTTTTTCCATAAAGGAAAGGGATTAGATGAAAATGAAGATAGCTTATTAAGGAAGCGAGAGGGGAAGGAGAACATAAAATAACAGGAAAGATGAAAAGAAAACCGTAATAAATCTCAATTTTCAATGCCTGGGAAATTGTACTGTTAATTTGTTTGGTGAGAGATTCCACAGAAACATCTGAATCGCATATACAATGGGATTGATTAGATGCGTGGTTCAACAAGTGGAAGAGGAGAAGCACAGACTCCCCGTTTCATTTTCAGTGTTAATAATCTTTCTGCTTTTTCCTTTACCATTTTATGCCGTGTTTATTTATTGTATACAATTTTGGTATGCTTACACTTGTACAGAGACATCATTTTATTTTTACTAACATTTCTAATATTAACCTTGCTATACCTTTGCTACCCCCTTCCACGACTGGAGTTCGATGATACTGGCGTAAAATACAAACAAATCACTTTACTAGGTATAGGAGGGAAGAAAAGTAGTTCATCCAGGAAATATCGCGATTTTGAATTTGATAATTTTCATTAGGTTTTTTTTAATCAAAATACAGTACTGTATTAATAATAAGTGTTTTTACTCACGAACTGAGCTATCCATTCGGACATATTCATTATACAGTGAATATTATACTGTCTACAGCACATTAGCGTAAAATTTAGAGAATGAAGTTAACTTGAAAAATAATCGTAATATAGATATTTAAACACGATTTTGAAAATGGTGGCCGGTCATTTCGATACAGGGTTCAGTTCTTTTGTGTATATTATTGCACTATAGACTATTGTACCTAATTCCAATTACCAGTTTCTTCCTTCGTACTAGTAACTCATGTGGAAATAATTCTGTACCTAATCTATAAAAGATTACCTGACGTACTGTAAATTCAATCTTCACTTCTGCCCGACCCGAATTACTTAGACATGCTATCTACTTTCCATCCAAATAGTTACGTCGCAGGATCGTAGAAAGGAAGGAAGTCCTTTTATTTAAGTTATTTTAAACAGTTGTGTAATATTACGTAGACGCCCAATTCCTAATAGAAATTAATGTTTTCAGAAAAGAGCTAAGACAGCCCAGCCATTAGTCTTTACAGAGGGGCGAGCAGAAGTAGGTGGGGAAAATCGGGATGCGACGTAGGCAAACTGATGACAGTACCTGTACAAAATATGATTCAATATTGAAAACTCTTTCGTCACTGAAAAACGCGAATATATTTATGGAACGTACTATACTCACTAACTCAGTACTGTTTAGTATCACCGTAAGGCACTTTGACTGCCTACGCGGCCTTGGTTCTGTGTGGGGGACGATTGGAAGTTTACTAGTAGAAGTACTTCCAGAAACTCAGGTACAATAAAATTTGAAGTAAAAATAAAATGATGTCCCTCTACTTGTTTTTCAATTTGTATGGAATTGTTCAATCCTTACATCACTACATCTGTTTTTATTTCATCTATCCTTCTACAACAGGGACAGGAACTCGTTTTGTCCTTTTGTAAACAGAGCAGTAGGCATGAGTACCTACATACTACAACTAAGGAAAGCGGAGAGGCTAAGCTCTCTGAGAGAGGCTGTTCTCTGTCTCTGTTCTATAATTTTTTTATATCTAAAATTTTTTCAATACTTTTCGTTTGAAAATATATTCTCTCTTGCAAATCTGAATATCGTTTGTCTATGATCTCTGCTGTAGACATAATCAGTAAGTCAGACTGGCTTGTAACATAGTTAAATGCCAATAATTCAGTATATGTAAAAGTTAAATAACACAAACCAACCTAAATATCATTTAAGAGCAAATAAAGACCTTTCTATCTATAGTCATCATTGTTAATCAAAATCTTTCACAAAATAGTATCATATTATTGTTCCAATGACGTAATATATTACCATGTCAACTAAAATGTAACTTGTGCTATAAAATTCATGTTATTAAACGATTTTGTGCGAGATCGTGCGTATTTGCTTGGTTTCCGCACAAAACCAATCCGCGGAAAGTCTAAAATTCCACATTCAGTATTCCCAACCTAACACACATAACAATTTCCCTCTTCTTACCGCTTAAGTGACATATTGATTTTACTGCTTTAGGCTTTTAACACATTATTTTTAGAGACGTTCAATATAGTAATAATTATAAATTGGAAACTTACCACTGCAATTTCACCTAAATTGCACTGTTAATTATTGTTTTTAAATATTTGCAAAAATTAAGTAAACTCTACAACTCCGCTAAAGTTACTGCATTCGTGATGCAAGTAACATTAAGGAAGCCGTGAAAAAATCAACAAGATTCCAGACTCATCATAGACCGGGGGGAAAAAAAAGACAGACATATATCACGGCCAGCTGGAGTATAGTAAACACAGAAAATATTTTAAAGCAACAATGTTGAAGATAGATATTTTTGTTTTGTAAATTTGCCGTCATTGAACAGAAACCAAGATGGCGATTTCATTGCAACTAATTAGAAATTCCTCTTTCGGGTATGTAATAAACGATCTTCGCACAAAATAATGTACGATACACGAGCGGTATGTTTTCTTTCAATTCTCGGAAATTAAAAAAGCTCAACTACGTTTCGCTTTTTCAAATTTTCCCTCGAACATAAAAACTTCAACATACCGCTCTTGTAACGCATATTACTATTTCTTGCAATGATATTTCGCCAGGTGAGAATCAGATGTTTCTAACAAAATCAAATTTTTTCAGGAGAGTATTTAAAAGTTTTACGTTTAATGCAGGGCTGTCCATTAATGTTAGGAGGCTGAATATTGTTTTGAAATACAGAACATATATTGAAGTATTGAAAATGTATACATTTATCAGAATATAACACTTAATTATTTTATATATAAATAAGTGTTGTAAGCAGATAGAAGCTTCTGGAACCAACAGTTCTCCAAGCCATAAGAACTAAATAGTCCTTTACCTGAAAATTGGCTTATATTATTCAGTATCAACGGGCCCAAGACTTTATAATAAAATTACAAACCATTTTTCAAATTTGAAATATTTTAAAATCGAATCTTTCAAAAACGAAATTTGTAAAATTATTCATGATATATAATATTAATAAATGAATTTTTTTACCCTTTAATTCTGTCGAATATATTCATGTTTTTATTAAATATCACTGACTTCTGTCTGATTGTCAATTTATATCCAATGTGTTTTTTTCTCTCTTTTTCTGTTTCTTCTTTTTTTGCTCTTGTGTGTTATTTATTGGTTTGAATTAAGTTACTTACTGTATTTAGTAAACTGTCCTTTTAAATTTTGTGTCATATTATTGGCTAAGACCACACCGTACACGAGCCTGGCTCTTACGGTAGTGGCTACAAACATTTTTGTTTTATAAATTTAATTTGTACTCATTATCTAGCTACTTAAATAAATAAATAAAATTGAGAATGACATCAGTCTTTGAACAAATTTCACATTATAATTCAAAGTAGATACATGTCAACAGGATGCCTCGTAACAGCAGATAACCTACGTAGATTACTAAAGATTACAACTCGGCGGGAACAAGAAACCCTGGTAGAGCACTGAAGAGACTTCTCGATCTCTAATATGACCGGAAGGGGCCAATCTGTGGCCCAACTCCTTGGAACATGAGGATGATAAAAATTCACTTCCATATTTCTGATTTTATGAAACAATTTTACGGTTTCTTGAACAATTCTTTTCATTACCATCTTTTCAGAACCAGTTAGCCTCTAAATGTGAGCATAATAAGGTCGTGCAGCCTTTGTTTATTTTTCATGCATGGAATGAAACATGAGATTTTAAGTGATCAGTGTGTGGAACACGTATCGTGCAATTCTGCGAAACAGCAATTAGCTAAATACAAACTGAAGCTTTGTTTGCGTAAGGTTTATGCACGACGTGTTAAAGTAGATGTGCCGTTCTCTTCACAAACTGAATTTATTTGATTTGAGTCAGTTATGTATTTCAGTTCAATCATAAACTAGCAAGTGAATTTCATTCTGAAAAACATTCATATCATGATTTTTTTGCAAAATAGTCATTACGTGATTTCTAAACAATTCAAATGTATGTATATAAGATTTTTTTCTCTGCACGAGGACGAGAGGGGAACATCCATATGCACCGCAACCTGAGGTCTATTGTGCTCCTCTTGGATGAGTTGCAAGCCCACCGACCCCACCTATGCCGAACCGACTTAACCGCTAACACCCTAACGACCAGTCCCGCCATCCTTCCAAATCCGTGTATACATTTCCACCCCAACAGTCTCCACATTCCCCCTCAAACTGTCTGAGTGTAAGTCCCTCTCCCGTCTCCTCAACGGTCTGAGGTGTAAGTTCCTCTCCCGTCTCCTCAACGGTCTGAGGTGTAAGTCCCTCTCCCCTCTCCTCAACGGTCTGAGGTGTAAGTCCCTCTCCCGTCTCCTCAACGGTCTGAGGTGTAAGTCCCTCTCCCGTCTCCTCAACGGTCTGAGGTGTAAGTCCCTCTCCCGTCTCCTCAATGGTCTGAGGTGTAAGTCCCTCTCCCGTCTCCTCAAAGGTCTGAGGTGTAAGCTCCCTCTCCCCTCTCCTCAACGGTCTGAAGTGTAAGTCCCTCTCCCGTCCCCTCAACGGTCTGAGGTGTAAGTCCCTCCCCCGTCTCCTCAACGGTCTGAGGTGTAAGTCCCTCTCCCGTCTCCTCAACGGTCTGAGGTGTAAGCTCCCTCTCCCCTATCCTCAACGGTCTGAGGTGTAAGCTCCCTCTCCCCTATCCTCAACGGTCTGAGGTGTAAGTCCCTCTCCCGTCCCCTCAACGGTCTGAGGTGTAAGTCCCTCTCCCGTCCCCTCAACGGTCTGAGTGTAAGTTCCTCTCCCGTCTCCTCAACGGTCTGAGGTGTAAGTCCCTCTCCCGTTTCCTCAACGGTCTGAGGTGTAAGTCCCTCTCCCGTCTCCTCAACGGTCTGAGGTGTAAATCCCTCTCCCGTCTCCTCAACGGTCTGAGGTGTAAGTCCCTCTCCCGTCTCCTAAACGGTCTGAGGTGTAAATCCCTCTCCCCTCTCCTCAACGGTCTGAGGTGTAAGTCCCTCTCCCGTCTCCTCAACGGTCTGAGGTGCAAGTCCCTCTCCCGTCTCCTAAACGGTCTGAGGTGTAAATCCCTCTCCCCTCTCCTCAACGGTCTGAGGTGTAAGTCCCTCTCCCGTCTCCTAAACGGTCTGAGGTGTAAATCCCTCTCCCCTCTCCTCAACGGTCTGAGGTGTAAGTCCCTCTCCCGTCTCCTCAACGGTCTGAGGTGTAAGTCCCTCTCCCGTCTCCTCAACGGTCTGAGATGTAACTCCCTCTCCCGTCTCCTCAACGGTCTGAGGTGTAAATCCCTCTCCCGTCTCCTCAACGGTCTGAGGTGTAAATCCCTCTCCCCTCTCCTCAACGGTCTGAGGTGTAAGTCCCTCTCCCGTCTCCTCAACGGTCTGAGGTGTAAGCTTCCTCTCCCTTAGGAAGGGGAGTGGGTTCCGTTGCTGGCCATCAACTACCACAGCTTGACATAACCATGGAGGCCGGCCAAGAGAGTCAGTAACTTCGGAAGGACGCCGAAGGCGCAATCTGAAAACCAAGTAAGACAACCAGAATGATGAGGAAAGGATGATGGAGGAAAGGAAGTAGCGAGAATGAGTTGGGTTCCATACGCCTGATAAAGTTACCTGATATTCATCCATAGGAGTGAGGAAAATACATAAGATTTAATAAATCGTAAAGTTTTGTATGGCATATCAAATACTACACATCATCTAAAGCAGTTGTCATCAACTCAGGTGCTCTTTCGAGGCAGAAAGTGCGCCCAAGAGAAAGCCAGCCAGCCGTGTGCATGATTCCAAAGATATTGGAGGGATAGAAGGAGACACTTGTCATGCGATAACTTGAAGCGGTTTGAAGGAGGGACAAAGCAATATTATAGACTTACAGTGCACATAATGAAAACAGGCTGCAGAAATTGCCTTACTTAAAAAACTTAATGTTCATTCCCTTCATTTCGAACCTTTTACAATTGACTTTAAAAGCCTTGTATTTGCTTTCGTGTACTATATAATCAGGGTAACACACGAAGTGAATGAATGTAACCTCTGGGAACATTGCTGTAACAGATTGAGCACTGTAAAATTATATTTATTTATTTTGCCGAACAACAGGAAAAATCTCACTATGCCTAATTGTGCTATATAATGGAAAACAAAATGCATAAACTCATTAATTCTGAGGATAAAGAAAAATATTATGCCTACGTAAAATCACAAATTTTAATGAAATGGCGCATAAAAGTTCATAAAGCAATTTTTTTTTATAGAGTATGTTGTAATAATAAGCCAAAATCCGGAACGTTACTTTTAAGAGATAGAAAATTAAAAATAAGTTTAACATTTTAATTAAAAGTGAGCGTTTTAATACTGTTGATTAAAAATGGGAATATGCAGTAATTGTATATTTCTTCAATTTCTTTTTACTGGATTAAAATTAATAAGATGTAATAGTTCCCTACCGATAGGTTACTGAATTTAGGCCTACATAATGAAATTCCTTTAATAATGCATTATGGAATTAAGAATTGTTATTAATTACTATAATATTTACATATTTTCTTAAAAATACGCATATCGAAGGAAACGTTTCTGAATTTGTTTCTATATACGGTAATTAATAATTATTTTCATATAAAGATGATAGTCAAGCATATTAAAATTTTCTACATATTAAACTTTACAAAATAATTTTAAAATGTGTTCATCCTTAAAATATTTATTTACTTACGAAAAATAAATCCTGGTTTTCCATGTACTTCATCTGTGATCTGATAATTTGGTTTTCAGAATTTAAATTGTGTGTAAGTATTGAAACCATATCTTTAATAGAAAAAGCACAGGCGAAATTTCCAGAATTTTCATACTACTGAACATGTGGTTCTAGAGAAACTCTATGAAAATTTATGAAACAGCATTTTTAATATTAAATGGAAAATAATTTAGTACGAGTATACTCCAGGTAGTAGGATTGTGTATATCATGTGATGCAATTAAAGTTATACCATAGACTATACACTAATATATGCAAGAAAGATTAGTAATTACATGCCTTAGCTTTTATTACTTTTATCAAAACATATCTTCCATATATCTGACTTTAGATTCCATACTATTGTTTTATTTCTACAACCAAGAAAGGTTAGTAAATATAAAACGTAAATAGCATTTTCATTCGGTATAGAACAGAGTACGTAATCTCATAGCGGAAGGAGTGGTGACAAAGTTGCTTCAGTGCTTAGCCACAGTAGTCTATCTATTCCTCGAATGTCTTTGGATCCCCTCTCGCAAACTGCTCGATTCATTCATTCATTCATTCATTCATTCATTCATTCATTCATTCATTCATTCATTATTTTATACTAGCCCTTTGTGGGGACAGTAACCGAATTCACAAACTAGTTGATACATTCAGGGGAATTGGCTTCTTTCCTTCAATAAAAATGGTGCCAAGCTAAAATACAAACAGTTTGAGTTTATTTTCCACATAATTTCACTATTTCGTCCAAACATTTTGCTGTCATTCAATGTAAAGAATGAAAGACATCTAGATTTCCTTTATTATTTATCGGTTACATTGCAACGAAATAGCCATGTCAATCATATCACGTGACTGTTACGCAAACCACCAGAAAATTCCGATTTCTAACTCTCTTAACATTCCTATTCTGAGTGTGTTATTGGTTATACCATTACGTATTACTTCATATTTTTATTATTGCAATCCATCGACCTCTGCCGAACTTTTAAAGGAGTTCACCTTAAATAATGTAATAGGGCTTATTAGACATGACGTAGACGTGTAGTCGCCAAAAGTCCGCTTCTCTATCTGTAGTAAAACAGGGCGTAGTATTATTGAAGGACAAACTTTCTCGATATAGAGAATATTCGCATCCAGACCCTGATTTTACACTAACGAAGTCTGTTTTCAACCAGTACTAATTTTATAATTAAGAAAAATAAACATTTATACTAAAGATTAAAGTAGAATGTCACCAAAATTCTGAAAGAAGAAGAAAGTGGATATGAACGTTATATTACGCCGATTATGTAACACTTCTTACTAATAGGTAATTGTTTCCGTTTACATACCGTGAAGGAGCACATGGAAGCTTACAGGAAGATATTATTATAAATAATATGCGTAAGTCTTTCAACTGATTGGAAAATAAACTTTCTGATTGTAGCCTATATACAGACGATAACTGTCACGGAGGTAACATGTACTTTCTCATTGCAACAGGGTAATCAATTTCGAAAGGTATAAAATAAAAACGGTTCCTCCGTGCTGTACTGTAGCCCAGTCCTCTGTGGCACAACCTGGGCAACGATTTTGTTGGGAAATTGGCCATCACGGGTAAATTACGTATACTGAAGTACTTGAAATGTTGTGCAAATATTCGCTTTTGTTACATCCGTTAATGTTGTATTGATATTATTCCGTCGAAGATAGAGATAGGCATTAATTTTTGTATGAAAAGCAAAGAAGATTACCATTTAATAACAGACTTTTGGAAGACATAAAATATTAAAGCCCAAAAAGGGTTAATAAAAAAATCAATACTATACTGGGCTGCTGATCCAGAGCTGCGTTCGGGCTTGGGTTGGATCCCCCTTTGGTCTTTGGTTTCTTCCGAGGTTTCCCACAGCCGTGGGACTGAAGCCGGATGGTGAATGGCGAGTCCTTGGCATCAACCCCTGTGATTAGATTACCCCCCTTTTGATAATTTTGGCGAATCCTCGGACCTCACCTCATCTCACTACATCTCGCCAAAATATTGTAAAAAAATTGCACAAAATAAAAAAAAAAATTGTAGGAATTTGTTAAATTGTAAAACTATAAAAATTTGTAAAAATTGTAATTGTAATATTGTAAAATTTTGACTTGTTCCACATCTTAAAGCTTCATTGCTCATGTAAGATCTATGGAATAAAATAAATGAATGAATGAACGAATGAACGAACGAATGAATGAATGAATGAATGAATGAATGAATGAATGAATGAAAAATTACTTCTTCCAATACGCCCCATAACTAAAATTTATATTAACTGTCAAGACCAATTAATTGGAACAATTACAGCCAAAAACAATTTCTACCCATTATATTTAAAATTGTTAACCTTAGAAACCATTTATACTCGATATCCAGAATAAGATTGGCTGCATATACACACAGATTGATCAATTGTAGACAAAACTGGATATGCTGATGCAGAAATCCATTCCGAAATTTTGAGCTTATATAGTCCTTGGGCCGAAACACAACTCACTCTAATGGAGAAATTGATCCCATTAAGAATCTAATCCGGGCCTGCTAGGTTCGGAGTTAGACTCGCTAACTCCTCAGCCACAACGGTTGACAACTGTGGAAGTTACTCAGCAATTTTGATTCGAGTATTTAAATAAAAACCTGATAAAGAAAACTTCAACCAGGTAACTTGTTCCGACCAGGATTTGAACCCCGCCCGGTCGTTTCAGATCAATAAAGATAACCGTTACTCCACAGCGGTGAACTAGTTTCCAGATTAAAAAAATAACATATTTAGTTGGAATTAAAATTTTAAATTTTGAAGTTGCATATTAAAAAATTACCTCTATAGAGCTAAGTTTAAGATTCCGGATATTTAGTCCTTTTCCAGCCATTTCAGAGATGCTGTAAAGAAAGAGTCATGCATGGAATTAAAATTTTGAAGAGGCGATAAAATTTTAAGATATGCATTTTTTTTAACTTGAGCAATTCAAAGACATTAATCTGTTCACAATGTAACTTAAATATGCTAAAGTACAAGGGATGAAGTGTACAAAGTATGAAGTCTCTACCTTAAAATTTATAGAAAATATAAGTATCAGTCCACACATGTGGAGTAACGGTCAGCGCGTCTGGCCGCGAAACCAGGTAGCTCGGGTTCGAATCCCGGTCGGGACAAGTTACCTGGTTCAGGTTCTTTCCGGGGTTTTCCCTCGACTCAATATGACCAAATGCTGGGTAACTTTCGGCGGTAAGGCATAGTTGCGCCCCGCGGTCAATTGGGAGGCCTAGACATGGCATAGTTGCACCCCGAAGAAATCAGGTAGCAGAATGGACATGGCATAGTTAGGCCCCGAAGAAATCAGGTAGCAGAATGGACATGGCAAAGTTGCGCCCCGAAGAAATCAGGTAGCAAAATGGACATGGCATAGTTAGGCCCCGAAGAAATCAGGTAGCAGAATGGACACGGCAAAGTTGCGCCCCGAAGAAATCAGGTAGCAGAATGGACATGGCATAGTAAGGCCCCGAAGAAATCAGGTAGCAGAATGGACATGGCAAAGTTGCGCCCCGAAGAAATCAGGTAGCAAAATGGACATGGAATAGTTAGGCCCCGAAGAAATCAGGTAGCAGAATGGACATGGCAAAGTTGCGCCCCGAAGAAATCAGGTAGCAGAATGGACATGGCACAGTTAGGCCCCGAAGAAATCAGGTAGCAGAATGGACATGGCAAAGTTGCGCCCCGAAGAAATCAGGTAGCAAAATGGACATGGAATAGTTAGGCCCCGAAGAAATCAGGTAGCAGAATGGACATGGCAAAGTTGCGCCCCGAAGAAATCAGGTAGCAGAATGGACATGGCATAGTTAGGCCCCGAAGAAATCAGGTAGCAGAATGGACATGGCAAAGTTGCGCCCCAAAGAAATCAGGCAGCAGAATGGACATAGCATGGTTAGGCCCCGAAGAAATCAGGTAGCAGAATGGACATGGCAAAGTTGCGCCCCGAAGAAGTCAGGTAGCAGAATGGACATGGCAAAGTTGCGCCCCGAAGAAATCAGGTAGTAGAATGGACATGGCAAAGTTGCGCCCCGAAGAAGTCAGGTAGCAGAATGGACATGGCATAGTTGCGCCTCGATGGGCATAGTACACACGAAAGTGATTGTCATAAAATAAATAAACTACTTACAAATATTATAGTGGTAGCTGCACTGAAATCTGGTAGCATCTGATCAATTTTACTATTTAAAATAACACTTTTTTATCGATTACATACAACAAATGAACTGCATTTTTTGTTTGTACACCGATATCTTAATCCTACGGTACAGGGTTTCGCAAATCGAAACTTAGACCCATTGTGAATTATTAACTCTTTACCCTTGTCACTAAACTTAACATTCATTTTAAATTAACCTCACTATCCGCCACAGACGGTGTGAAAATGACTAATAAAATTTCAAGATTGCTAAGGCCCCATATTCCAACTACTCACTCATTTGAATATGTCAGCTAATAAAGTACTGCCAACTTCATGGTGTCCATTTTTAGGTTATTGATAATCCATTTTTAGGTTATTGATAATCCATTTTTAGGTTATTGATAATCACTGCATAAACAGTAGAAAAACAGTTAATAAAGTACTGCCAACTTCATGGTGTTCATTTTAACGGTAGGCTATTGATAATCACTGCATAAAGAGTAGAAAAACAGTTAATAAAGTACTGCCAACTTCATGGTGTTCATTTTAACGGTAGGCGATTGATAATCATTGCATAAACAGTAGAAAAACAGTTAATAAAGTACTGCCAACTTCATTGTGTTCATTTTAACGGTAGGCGATTGATAATCACTGCATAAACAGTAGAAAAACAGTTAATAAATTACTGCCAACTTCATGGTGTTCATTTTAACGGTAGGCGATTGATAATCACTGCATAAACAGTAGAAAAACAGTTAATAAAGTACTGCCAACTTCATGGTGTTCATTTTAACGGTAGACTATTGATAATCACTGCATAAACAGTAGAAAACAGTTAATAAAGTACTGCCAACTTCATTGTTTTCATTTTAACGGTAGGCTATTGATAATCACTGCATAAACAGTATAAAAACAGTTAATAAAGTACTGCCAACTTCATGGTGTTCATATTAACGGTAGGCTATTGATAATCACTGCATAAACAGTAGAAAAACAGTTAATAAAGTACTGCCAACTTCATGGTGTTCATTTTAACAGTAGGTTATCGATAATTACTGCATGAACAGTAGAAAAACAGTTAATAAAGTACTGCCAACTTCATGATGTTCATTTTAACGGTATCGATAATGAATATTACATCGAATAAGAAATCAATAAGGTTGGTTGATTACGAGGCTCGAGCTTCCGTAATGTCTTTTTCTCTACCTATTTCATCGGGGCGCAATTATGTCATGCCCTTTTCTCTACCTGATGGGAACGGGGCGCAACTATGCCCACAAAACAGGGACCCTTTTTTATCTGCTGCATCTTACCTGACCGTGGGGTGCAACCATGCCCTGCCCACTTTCGGTGCTGGACCCTGGACTCATTTCACCGGCATTATTACCTTCATTTCATTCAGAAACTAAATAACCTGAGATGTTGATACAGCGTCGTAAAATAACCCAGTAAAATATAAATATAAGTATCATCCATCACCCCCTTGAGAGCAGAAGTTAAAGGAAAATTGTGCAAGGTATTCTTGAATAAGCAATTGCCATACATACGCACACAAAGCATTTATTAAAGAATGCGCAGCGATGAAGTTGCAATAAGTTGACGCTGTTCATTTTATTGATGTTGCCTATCTCTGCACTGTTGAATTTGAAATATAGCTCGAAGGCTGATGGTGCGTGATCGCGTGTCACTCCTCAAACACATAAAGCATGCATTCGTGTTTCCAAACAAGCAGCGGAAATCACCCCCACTCCACCCCTTCATTCTGGTATGTTCGATGTTCGATTCAAGGAAAAAATTAGAGTAGCAAAGGGGATAGAAGAAAATAGAGTGGAGGATGACATGGAAAGAAATTGAAGTCAAATTGTGAATAAGTTACTGTATACGTTCGTTTCACCACCAGGAGGCATGTTGCATGCGGTTTATTTCGAAATGATAAGAAAAGCAAAAGAAATGCCTGACGACATTAGCTGGTATCTAACGAATTCCAGAATTCGTTGTGTTATTGCCTTATATCGGATGGGACCACAATTCATACTTAAGTAAAGCAAGAGGGAGTAAATCATATGATTAACAAAGATATGGTCCCTTCCTACAAGGGTCAATATGCAAAAAGGTTCCACGATTGGTAATGTTCACGTTAAAAAAATGTCCATTGTTCAAAATGTCCTACAGTTATTTATTTATTTATTTATTTATTTATTTATTTATTTATTTATTTATGTATTTATTTATTTATTTATTTATTTATTTCATCACGTCATGGCGGATTAGATGTATTCCAGTTCTTAAACCGCCATCACTCTCTATACAAATATAACAAAAAATTAATACATTTGAACTTATAAGTATCCTCTGTTTACAATAATAATACTACTAATAATGAAAATAATAATAATAATAATAATGATAAAAGTAATAATAATAATAAACTAATAAATACACCTCCATTATTTAAAACTCCTACTCTTTTAAGAATTATTCTATTACTTCATTGACTACTTCGTAGTTTCTTATTGTGTAACTCCTCAACATTTATAATTCCATCTCCATTAGAGCTTTGACTTTCTCCTCCCATCTAATTTTAACTCTAAACAGAAATTTTCCTAATTTATGCAGATTGCTTGCGTTTAGGTGACCATTCATTTTTTATAAGCTACAATAGCGTTTATTTGTAGAAATTTTTTATCCACTTCCTACAGTTATATGTTCCCGGCCTACAAGGTCCAACATACTAAAATGGCCTGCGTTTCGTAAGGACCACTTTCATAAAATATCCTTTTTCGGAGAAGTCAGTATTCAATTACGTCAGGTCTTTAAATGTCCTACGTGTTACCTATTGCTGTCCTTTGTACTCCTATGTTATTCAGAACCTCCTTCCCTCGTACCTCTCTGACTTTTGGAGGATGCAAATGGTTTTCTGCACCATCTTTTATGACTAAGATTTCCCATATCTGAATAAGTCGTACATTTCGCATTACAGTTCTTCCGATCAAAACATCTCCAATATTTTCTGTCATCTTTTCGGTTGTCTCGATGGTAATGGTATATATTATCGTGATGTAATAACATTGGTTTGTTTTTTGACTAGATATAATTTGAGCCATTCTGACAGTCTACATTGAATTTGACATTCCACATTTCAATTATATGGCAAGATAAACGATTATTATTGAAAATATTATTACATGCGATGTAATTAAGTGTGTGGGACATTTAGTTGATAGATTGTTTAATGGTTTGACCAATTTTATGTGGGACTATTTGACTTGTGGACCTTTTAGCTACGTGGGATATTTTTGTTGTGGTCCTTTTCATTACGTTGACCGTATTATGTGGGGGACATTAAATGTGGTACTATGGTTTGGGTCCTCTTGGTTGGACGATATGTTAGTGGGGACATTTTTTATGGTCTTTTTCTCTTGGAAGCAATCATATTATCATATTCACAGTATTGTTTTCAATTCTTTATTTAAATATTCCTTTCAATATAGCATATTGACTTGATATGATTTGGAGTGACATTTCAATCTAGACTTTTTGGCTAAATGAAAAATCAGGCCTCACCGGGAATCGGAACCGGGACTTCTTCGTAATAGCCTGGCCACTCAACCACCGCAGTGGTCTCAAGAGAGGATAATTCTATCTTAGTTGAGAAAGAAACCTTTCAGAATGCCAGATAGAAACAACCTTTGCTTGTCTACATACTACATGTAAATTTTGCTACGAGTATAATGTGACTTCACGCCTGTTGTGCACTCTGAATAATCTCTGACGAACTAAGGGTCTACGATTCTAGAACACTGCTGATATCTATGAGTCTCTCATTGAATAGAGACGAATAGTAACAAGTTAAGGGTGCTGCCATTGTAGTATTAAAAAAATTCAGACGGGGTAAGAACAGATGGTTTCTTAAACCGTTTCATGGTAAATGAGCAATATTGTTACTTCTGATGAGATTTAATTTAAAAATAACTTAGGAGCATGCCTATAGTTAGGAATTATTTCCCTAATATGAACCAACGAAAATATTAAGAAAATCATCCATGGTGACAAATTGGATTACAATAGGAGCCGTTGGATAAAGGGTTCGCGCATTCATTCCTGTCCAAAACAGATTTATAATGCTACAAATTATATAGCACGTCAAAGAACTTCATGAGAGGCAATGCGTTCTACACAGAAGTCTTAGCCATTTCTAAATGATGTTGAGTTTTAACTGTGAATTTTCTTTTCAGTTGAAAGCGTTTTAAAATAAAATGCTGCTACTACTACTACTACTACTACTACTACTACTACTACTTCTACTACTATTACTACTATCTACTACTATCTTTTCTGGGGGTTTCCCTCAACTCAGTAAGAGAAATGCTAGGTAAACTTCGGCGCTGGACCCGGGACTCATTTCGCTGGCATTATCACCTTCATCTCATTCAGGCAGTAGATAACCTTAGCAGTTGAAAAAGCGTCGTAAAATAAGCAATTAAACATTAGGTGTGTTCAAATTTTCAGCCGAACGGGACTTCTAGTTTCGAAGTTAATTTCATTTTAATTATTTTAATTCTCGATATACGGTAATCAAAATGTTCCATGCGCATTACATTTAAATACAGCAAGTTCATAATTTTTTCTTGTGGGCTCTGATTCACAGGCTATATTTTAACGTTTAAAAATTACGATAGCTAGGTCACTTTGGTCATAATAATTGTAAGAATATTAGAAATTTATTTATTAATATTATTTTTTTATGAATATAAATGATACTCGGGAAGAAATTAAACACAGAAGAAATATGGGGAATGCCTGTTATTATTCGGTTGAGAAACTTTTATCATCCAGTCTGCTGTCAAAAAATCTGAAAGTAAAAATTTATAAAACAGTTATATTACCGGTTGTTCTATATGGTTGTGAAAATTGGACTCTCACTTTGAGAGAGGAACATAGGTTGGGGGTGTTTGAGAATAAGGTGCATAGGAAAATATTTGGGGCTAAGAGGGATGAAGTTACAGGAGAATAGAGAAAGTTACACAACACAGAACTGCACGCATTGTATTCTTCACCTGACATAATTAGGAACATAAAATCCAGACGTTTGAGATGGGCAGGGCATGTAGCACGTATGGGCGAATCCAGAAATGCATATATAGTGTTAGTTGGGAGGCCGGAGGGAAAAAGACCTTTGGGAAGGCCGAGATGCAGATGGGAAGATAATATTAAAATGGATTTGAGGGAGGTGGGATATGATGATAGAGACTGGATTAATCTTGCTCGGGATAGGGACCAATGGCGGGCTTATGTGAGGGCGGCAATGAACCTCCGGGTTCCTTAAAAGCCAGTAAGTAGTAAGTATATTTTTGTGTAGCCTACTATACCAAATTATTTAGCTCTTAATTTCAAGATAGTTAGAATTTCTCAACGTTATATTTCAGATAATATGAGCTGTTCAGAGCAGAAGTGGTGTAAGTCAAAAATGGGTAATGAGGGTTAAAGTAAACCTTCTGTAAAATACAGCGCAAAGCAGGAATTAATATTCAATTTATTTAAATTATTAGTAGTCAGTGTATAGCAAGAATGTCATATTAATTGCTACTTTGGGCTGTATTTTACAGAATGTTTACTTTAAACCTCATTACCCAATTTTGACTTGCACCATTTTGTTCTGAACAGCTCATATATGCATGGACACGTGTGAATGTTTTCATTGAATTTGGTGAAAACTGAATGAGCATGGAATATTCTGAACTCCTAAAAATGTAGTCTGAACAAAAAGGAAAATTAGTGAAACATGATGTAATAGTACCATATGGAGCAGGTCTATATAAAAGTCACTTCTGGATCAAAGAGGCATAAATGTCATACAAGTGCAGCTCTTAAACATGGTGATAGTTTCGGCCCATGACTTTATAATAAAATTACAAACCATTTTCAAAATTTGAAATATTTTAAAATTGAAGCTTTTAAAAAAGAAATTTGTAAAATTATCTATGATATATAATGTTAAGAACTGTATTTTTCTACCTTTTATTTCTGTCGACTATATTCATGTTTTTATTGAATACTAACCGTACCCGTGCGCTTCGCTGCACCCGTTAGAAATAAATATAAAGTAATTACATAATTAATATAGGACATTTGATCCAGGGAACATTCGTGTTTGATAGAAGGATAAATCGTTTAATATGTTACTTAATTTAAATTGCATCCAAATAATTAAAATGCGATCATTTTGGTCCAGAGGCACTCATTTCGTGCAATGACAATTCCTTTAACATGTTTCTTAATTTTTATTACATTCAACCATAGTTTATGAAGATTGACATCATTTAGATTTAATGTGTATATTTTATTTTACTTGTTATAGGCCTAGGTTTCCATTGAATTATGGTAATAACTTAATTTTAACCCTTGTTTTCTACGTATTCAGTAAATGGCGCTTGGCCCACTATGGTTCTGAACCCTTCAAATAACTTATATTATATTATATTATATTATATTATATTATATTATATTATATTATATTATATTATATTATATTATATTATATTATATCAGAAGTTACTGTAACAACATTATAGCATTACGTCCATCTAGAGAAACTACACTTTCCAATGGTGAAATAATAATTAATTATAGAAATCGGTTAATTTAGCTTCCGATATTACTTCATACAAACACAGAAATATTCTCTGTAGGCTATCTTTCATAGCTTTCGATTGTTGCTGTCCAAGGCCCCTTATAGACGAAGTCATTTGCTTTTTAATTTATTACAGGGCCTTAGATGGCAGTTATTTTAATTTTAAAACTCATTTATCTCATTAAATATCAGTCCTATCAAAATTTTGTAAACAATAAAACTTATCGGAAATCATTTTTAAAGAAACTTTTGTTATGTAACATTTTTCACAGAAATCAATAATAAGCGAGATATTTCGATTTATTTAATTCAGGCGCCCTTATAAACCCCCTTTTAATTAACGTATTTTGAATGTCATATAGCCTAAAATCTAAGTTACAACGAACTTAATTTATATTCCAATTTTCATCGAAATCCGTTGAGTCATTATCGCGTGAAAAGGTAACAAACATACAGACAGACAGACAGACAGACATACAAACAAAAATTTCAAAAAAGCGATTTTCGGTCTCAGGGTGGTTAATTATATATGTTAGGGACCAATTATTTTTGGAAAATCGAAAATTACCAGAAAAATTTCGGGTACAGATTTATTATTAGTATAGATTACTGAGTTCTGTCAGATTGTCAATTTATATTAAATATGTATTTTCTCTCTTTTTCTCTTTCTTCTTTATTCTTGCTCTTGTGTTGTATTTATTGGTTTGAATTAAGTTACTGTATTTAGTAAACTGTCCTTGTAAATTTTATGTTATATTATTGACTAAGACCACATCGTACACGAGCCTGGCTCATACGGTAATGGCCAGAAACATTTTTGTTTTATAAATGTAATTTGTACTCACTAGCTAGCTAGTTAAATAAATAAATTAAAAAAAAACCTCTTAGTATCAACTTCCTACGTGCCCAAGGAAGATTTTCATACAAATAGAAACGAAAATGATCTTTTCGGTTCTTTCCCCCCCCCCCCCCCAGTGTCTCTTGTCGCAAAAATAAATCAGTTATGAATTATCCTAATAGAATAATCTTTGCACCTCAAGTCGACGCAATCGTTTTAAGGAGGATAGGTTGACAGTGACTGGCAGATACGATCGAAACTATTCAAATTTCATTCTCTCCACTCGCCTACCCACGTTTAATACAACAAGAGTAGATTGCATAATACAAGTCGTCTCTTTTGAAGTCTCATCCTTTAGCTAGTAGAATATAACATTAGTATCACGTATTCTGATCGAATGTATGTTACATGTGTTGCGTTTGCTCCAGTCACGAAAGGCATTTATCGAAGCATGTATCCCAACCCTTCAAACACCATTATGATGAAACTCATTTCCTCGGTGACATGAAAATCCTGTTTCATCCTATGACATACCATGTGAGAAGTATTGACTTTCTACTGGAGGAAAGCGACAATTCGTTGCAGTTTTAAGCGCATTTGTTCTTCGAGAGGTAGTTTTAACAGTAATGGTTATGTAAGCTAGCCATTGAATTCGAAGATAGTGGCTTCCAACCCAACATAATTATGTAGAAAAGGAAGTAATACCAGGATTACAAGAGGCATGGTCGATGACAGAATGGTCGTAGCCTACACATGTATAAAATGTGTAACAATTTGCGGACACGCACTGCTTTTAAGAAAATCAAGAAACATTATCTTTCACAAAACGTTTTAATCTTCCGTATTTTGCTAAGAAACATTAATTAAACTTCGAAATGGGTTAACAAAATACATTTCAACATTGTACTACTTCCAGGAAATTGATAATATGACGTAGTTCTTTTCCGTAAATACTTAGAGTTTTTGTACAATATAAACAGAATCCTAAATTCAATCCTATTTTAATATGTTTTATAATTTTACGTAGGTTTTCTCTTTATGGATTCATACTCTATAACATTAAACAAGTTCTTTTATTATTTTTTCTTCCATAACAGGCATTAGTATTAAAACCACTTCTGTCTTCACATTGTTCTTCATCTCTTACTAGAATATCTGACATCTCTCTTACCTTTAAGTTGATATTTATTTAGTATTGCTGTATTATTTCGCTCGGGAGGAAATTAAACACAGAATAAATATGGGAAATGCCTATTATTATTCGGTTGAGAAGCTTTTATCATCCAGTCTTCTGTCAAAAAAATCTGAAAGTTAGTATTTATAAAACAGTTATATTACCGGTTGTTCTTTATGGTTGTGAAACTTGGACTCTCACTTTGAGAGAGAAACAAAGGTTAAGGGTTAACTACTGAAGCTTTCCTGGCGACGTAATAACTCAAAATTTTCTCGGCCTTCCAGCCAGGTCATAAGTTGGTGATCCACCAACGTTTCATCTGGGTACCCTTAGTTATCATTTAACCCTGAAGATGAGGAAGATGAATATCCTCGAAACGTCGGTGGATCACCAACTTATGACCTGGCTCGAAGCCCGAGAAAATTTTTAGTGAAGGTTAAGGTTGTTTGAAATAAGGTGCTTAGGAAAATATTTGGGGCTAAGAGGGATGAAGTTACAGGAGAATGGAGAAAGTTACACAGCACAGAGCTGCACGCATTGTATTCTTCACCTGACATAATTAGGAACATTAAATCCAGACGTTTGAGATGGGCAGGGCATGTAGCACGTATGGGCGAATACAGAAATGCATATAGAGTGTTCGTTGGGAGACCGTAGGGAAAAAGACCCTTAGGGAGGCCGAGACGTAGATGGGAAGATAATATTAAAATGGATATGGAGACTATGGTGTTTTTCCAACTAACAATTAATTCAGTAGAAGGTCGCTACAATACGCTCCTCATATTATACTTAATATCTCAAATTTTCATTTTTTGGACTTGGTTCTTTTTTCGAAAACCCTTCATTTGTATAAATATTCTTTCATAGATAAAACATGTTATTAGAAATAGTTATCGAAATTTTAAACGTGGATAGGTTAATACGGTCATACAAAATTACCAATCTGCAGAATTTAACATCTGTCGTTATCTATCCTGAAATATTGAATTTAGAGGAATGATTTTAATCTCATTTTTAAGAGCAACAAAAGTCACTTTCAAAACCATATTTATTATTTATTTATTATTTTGTAATAATTGTAACATAAAATATAATATATACAGAAAAAACTTTAGCTCTCCTCTGAAAGAGTAGAACTCGTGCTCAGGGGCGGATTCCTGAATTGAAATTAATAATTATACAATACAATTTGTGCTATGACTACTATGCAATTATAATATGTAAATTTAAATTTACAATTTTTCAATTTTTATAAAATCCATACGTAACTTTTTAAATTTAATACTAGAATTATTAGAATTGACAAGATTAGTTTATTTAAATATAAATTTGTTATATATTCTTGGGCCTAAATTACTACTATGATTAAATACTGTAACAGTGTTGCATTTTGGTTCAAACAATCTTAAAAAATTCATACCTTTTGTTTCATAACTATGAGAATACAATTCAAAATTATTTCGATTTTTATGTATGAATTTTATTAATACAATATAATAAATTTGTCTTACGTTAAGTACATTAAAGTCTAAAATCAAATTTTGAGATGGAAAATCGATAGGTTTCTGAAGACATATTTTAATTATTTTCTTCTGTAATAAATAAAGTGGATAAAAATTGGATTTAAATGAGCTACCCCATCCTGTAATTCCATACATACCTACCGATTGAAATAAAATTGAATATATTGCGCGTAATAAACTAAAGCAAAATAATATACTATTTTACGTAATTTATTACAAAGGTAATTAATGTGTTGGTTCCATTTTAAACTCAACAATATCAACTATCTACATCACACTGTATCTTTCGTACTATACATGAGGAAGCCAAATTTATTGACGTGATGATATTTAGCAGAAAATGTAACTCAATTACAAAGAAAGTCTGAGATGATGATCAATTTTATCTCTTGGATGTGTTGGTTTTTCATAGAATTACCCACCAGGCAATTTATATTAAGAGTTAAAAGTACGAAAGGAAATCTTTGCTGACAAGGGTTTCCGTGTGAAAATTATTCATATTTATTGTTCTGACACCCCAAGAAGTCTGTAATAGTCATTGATACGAGTAAAATCTGTTCAATTATTTACTTACCACAAAATTAAATACCTTAAAAGCAAACCACAAGTAAATTTTATTAGCAAACATTCTTGAATAAGTGCTGTAACATCCAAGAAATAGTCTTTTTCAAATTCATATGACACAAGTCTTAATTTCATGTAATATACAAACCTGATTTCCAGCGGCTTTTGTCTGCACGAACCTTCTGTTGGGGTCAGAAGAGCGTAGACAAGCAGTCGATGAGTAACGAATGCATTAGGGTTCGTCAATAAGCTACAAAGTAGATCAGAAAGCGACCCGCTTCATGAATAGTTATCAGAGGTTCACCTCCCTCTCACCCCCGGAGTTGCTGGCACGACGACTTGTTGCATGGCATTAAGTTACCTCTCATACAGTTTTCTGTAGAACAATATCACGATGTTAAAAAATACTGAACGAAATTGTTTAAAAATACAAGACCGATTGGTGTCAAAAAAGTATGCGGGAGCACGCGAGCGTAATTCCTAGAAACTGAGCAAAGGATCCCGTGCTATTACACGAAGAAACTTGAACAAACATCATTGAACTGTATGCTTTAACATTATTTATAAACGTCTGCATTTGTTAAGACAGTGATGTAGCTCTGGTTTTTTTCACTGTCGGATGTCATTCACTTACAAATTTCTCGAGTATTATTAATAAACTAGCCTTACCCGTGCGCTCCGCTGCACCCGTTAGAAATAAATATAAAGTAATTACATAATGAAAATAGGACATTTGATCCAGGGAACATTCGTGTTTGATAGAAGGATAAATCGTTTATTATGTTACTTAATTTAAATTGTATTAAAAAATTAAAATGCATCATTTTGATCCGGAGACCATTCATTTGGTCATAAAAATTATTTTAGGAAATACAGGAAACGAATGCCTATCAAGTTTTCTGTGCTTAAGAAGCTATTTTAATCTTACCTGTCCTCGATTCACTCAGAAGTTACTGTAATAACATTATAGCATTATGTCCATCTAGAGAAACTACACTTTCCAATGGTAAATTAATAATTAATTATACAAATCGGTTAATTTAGCTTCAGATATTACTTCATGCAAACACAGAAACATTCTCTGTAGGCTATCTTTCATAGCTTTCGATTGGTGATGTCCAAGACCCCTTATAGACGAAGTCATTTGTTTTTTATTTCATTACATCGCCTTAGATGGCGTTGTTATTGTAATTTTGAAACTCATTTATCTCATTAAATATCAGTCCTATCAAAATTTTGAATGGAGTAAAACTTATCGGAAATTATTTGTAAAGAAACTTTTGTTATGTAATATTTTTCATGATAATTAATAATAAGGGAGATATTTCGATTCATTTAATTCAAGCCCCTTTATCCCCCCCTTTTAAATAAAATATTTTGAATGCCATATAGCCTAAATTCTAAGTTACAAGGAACGTACTTTATATTCCAATTTTCATATAAATCGGTTCAGCCATTACCGCGTGAAAAGGTAACAAACAGACAGACAGACAGACACACAGACAGACATACATACATACAAACAAAAATTTCAAAAAAGCGATTTTCGATTTCAGGGCGGTTAATTATATATGTTAGGACCAATTATTTTTGGAAAATCGAAAATTACGAGAAAAATTTCGGCTACAGATTTATTATTAGTATAGATGTAATCCCTTGTCATGTTTTTTGCCATGTGTTATTTTAGTGTGTCTTCCGTGTAAGGCGCCACTTGATGTAAAGAAACATTGTTTTCCTTGGTGCTCCTGTCGTAGAAACAGAATTTCAAGGGAGTTTTTCGGACGTTGCATTTGTGCAGTTAGCCTCTGTCTCTTGTGAGCTACTGATGTTAATATCACTTCACACCTAATACGACGTGAACCGTAAATAATATCATTAATTTCAGTAACTTATTCTTTCAGATATTTAAAACAAGAATGTTTAATGCAATTTCGCCAGTTTTTTTTTTTTCCTTTTTTTTTACCTTGGGGATTTAATTGAAGTGAATTTTTAATGACAGGCAGAGTAACTATCTCATGCCCCCATGTTTAGATTGCTACCAGTGCACTTCATTAGAACCAGGTACTCAGCTTCGAAGCCGTTAGCCCTGTGAACTTACAATATATTTATTTCCCCTTTTATCATAGTACAGGGTTGTTATCTATGAAATTAGCAAGTTCTTTGTGATAGTAGAAGAGAAAGAGTGGGGGAAGGGAAGTGGTCCGTGGCCCATTTCTTTTAGGGCTCATCCCGACATTTGTCTTATTGCTCAAGGGAAACCACGGAAAAACTTTAAGCAGGATGAGATGTCGTGCTGACGACAAGCCAATTGGCTTCTGTGGGAACTGTATATGCTGAGGTGAAAGGTTGTCGTTTAATCATGTTTTATAATACAAGTACAATAAAAAATACATAAAAAATATATACAAGAAAATATGTAAAATGTATCTATGCAGCCAATAACGTGATGACCCTGAAACAGAGAAATAACATTATTAGTGCATTAATAGATTTATGTCTGTCTGTAGAGTCAAGTGGTTATTTAGTGTTCAAGTTTGTATTCGTCTGTACGTTGTCGTTCCAAGCTAGAGGGTGGAGTATGCTGTTAGGTATTTTATGTTTATCTAACGCAGGGTTGTAGTTACCCAGGGAAGAAATTAAGTACAGTTTTTGCTTCCATTTCGATATATAGGGTGGAAGGTTAGGTAATACATTAATTGACGGGAGCCATAGATCTCATTATTTAGAGTAAGTTTTGTCAAATAAAACAAATTATAGGACTTACGGATAGTGAGATAATTACAAGTGTTTCGAAAGCGTTGACGGCAATTGCAAGATGTCTCAACGCCGCATAAGTAGTACCCCGCACCCCATGCGATCAGCGACTTGAAGGAGGTGGGTTAAGTTCAACTACCTTTCACCGTGTACCTTGCAAAACTGATCTACGTGAACTAAGTATAGGGACGTAACGTAATTTGTTTAGTTTGTGTAATTTAATGTCAGAAAATGTAAATTAATAATATGAATGAACAAAATAGCTCACGTTCTAGCGCTGTTCAATAACGAATGTAGAATTATCAATTTACAATGAAATACACTAACAATTCAATACTAAGTATGGCGTAATATTGTTAATGTAAGAAAGAAATACATACATTAATAAAAATAAATAACATGAAACTCAGGAAATTATGTCCAAATTAGTGAAAACACTTAGGATTGAAGTTTCAATTACAATTAATGAAAAAAAGAAAACTGATGTAAGTTTGTGAACAAGATGTAATTAACATTGCAGTTTGTTGTTTTTTGGAATAACTAATTCTGGGTGTTAATAATGAAATAAAGGGTAATAAACTGTATAAACCACATTCCACTCACATCTTAAGGTATTGTTCAAAATGTCCACCATCAGCGTGCGTGCAGCTTTCACATCTTCTAGTCCAATTATGAGGAACTCTAGCCAGTAGTCCTTCAATGTTCAGAATTTCTTCCGCGGCCTGGATCATGTCTAAGTACTCACGATATGTGAACTCTGGCATCTCGTAGTTTTAAAATAAGCTAAACTGTGTCGCTGTACGTCCAACTGCACACTAATGCAATGTAAACATCACAACAGCTGATCAGTTGCGAGTACTACGCAAACCGTCTGCCGTCTCGACAGCGATGCCAGATTTTTAGACCGTCTGTACGTGACTCGACAATGTTTCTTCAATCGATTAATTCGAAATCTGTGAATTTTATAATTAAAATACTGCAGCAGTGTGAACATAATAAACGTTCTCTTAATTGTTATACAAGAAATTAAATCGTATTTTAAACAGTATTCGTAAAATTCGCAATCGAAATGTCGGCATAAAAGTATTATTTCTTCAAAAACCTCGCAAAAACGAGCAAAATGGTATTATACTTTTTTGCTCATTATATTTTAAGGAATCACATCCTACAATTAATGTACTACCTTACATTCCACCCTGTATAGTTTTTTTTTTTTTTTACATTTTATAGCACTGCATTTATTCTCCGAAGAGAGAAATTCCACTGGATCTCACGACAAATTACCCAAGAGAGTAGTAACCACAGCTATTTCTCAATCTGGCAAGATTAGACAAGAGTTTGTAGTAGTGACAATAAACCACAGTTCCTGAAATTGTATTAATGTTTTAAATTTTTGTTACAAAATCTGGACTAGAAATGATTCCATTCTTCTCTCAGCTACATATGATTGCCCAGGGCGAAATTTCACTTAACGTAGGGAAAACTAATAAAGCATCCATACACATTTCTCAGTCCTCCGCTATCCTCCTTTCTTAGACTGCCTCTTTTCTTTCACTTCTTTTCTCTACCGGTGCTCCTCTTTTCAGCTTTCCGAAGTCTGGCTTTGATCTTTGAGATGTTATGTTTACAAGAGCTTTTAGCCATTGTCTTTTTCCTTCCGTTGTTTTAACATATGTATTCCATAGAGGAGTAGGCGATGTTTAAAGTTACTGTGAAGAAGTCAAGTATGTCATGTGAAAGGACAAGGTAACGAAAGATTCATATTTTCTCGTGGCCACGTAAAAATCTTAATATATAGAATGTTGCCAATGATTTTTCAACGAATTTATAGGATATCGAGTGTGCTGATTGCATAAATGACGGTAGTTTTTCCAGATTGTCTCTAGTTCTTGAGATATAGAGTGTTCAAGTTTTAATGTTATTCAAATATTTACTTAATAAGTCTTTACAGTACAGACGTGGACAAATTATTAGCAAAATTGAAGATTTTTATTACATATTTTTACAAAATATGATTCTTCAGCTTAGACTACAGTTAACATTTTTGCGTATTTCTAAATTAGTAGCAAAATTGAAGATTTGTATTGCATATTTATTTTTACAAAATTTGACTCTTCAATTTGGACTACAGTTTACATTTTGGATATTCCCAAATTATTAGCAAAACTGAAGATTTTTATTTTATATTTTTACAAAATTTGACCCTTCAATTTAAACTGTAGTTGACATTTTTGCATATTTACAAATTATTAGCAAAGTACTGTATGAATACTTTTATTATATATTTTTTAAAAATTTGACTCTTCAATTTAAATTACAGTTGACATTTTTGCATATTTCTATCTATTGTAATGATGGAAATATGCAAAATTGTCAACTGTAGTCTAAATTGAAATTGTAGTCTTAATTAGAATCTCCACCGAAGCCAGGAATCAATCGATCAGTCATACAGAATAGCTGTACGTAACGATCCCAACAGTAGGTTTTTTTCCTTTCTCTCCTTCCTTCCACCTGAAGACGAAGGGAGAACCGCCCTTCGAAACGTTGTGTCTTAATTTTTTGATTGTGACAACCAGCAATGGAAAAAGTCCAAACCCCTCACCTAAACCATAAATTGAAAAGTGAAATTTTGTAAACAGAATTATCATAAAAATAGTCAATTTTGTTAATAATTTGTCCACGTCTGTATTATAATTGTCTATTATTCATTATTTGTAATATTATTTTGTTTTATCTCTTTTTAAGTACCTTAGTTGTTTTTTTTCAATTTCGAGATCAGTATAAGTTCTTCACGATGAGGTTGTTTGAATGACCGTAACGGATTCTGCTACATTTGTGGCGAATATTGCCAGGAGGAACATAAAAAATATTAGACTTTGTGAAGCAAGCATATCTGGTATATTTTGAAATGAAGCTCGGAGACCTAGATAAATCTTGGGTTCCCCATATAGTTTGTAAATCATGTGTAGAAAGTTTACGTCAATAGAAAAATGGAGGGAAAAAGATTTAAAATTTGGGCAGAACGCTATGGATGAATGAAAGAATATTTATTATCACAACTATTTGACTAAACAGTGACATAAGTTTATTCAGCCATTAAAAGCAATATTTTTTTTTTATAAATAATTGCTTGAAAATCATTTTTTGCACCTGTATCAAATATTTCTAAAATTTGGTGTTGCATCCTTTTTCTGGTGAGGTCTTCAATTATGTATGTAAGTAAAAATGTTCCACAGATTTACGTGTAACATCTAGACATTTTCCACTTGTAAAAATTGGCACAAAATTATTGATTTCAATGTTATAGTAAATTCGTTTGCAATGAGGCTATTTAGAGAAATTTCTACTTATGTAATAGGTACAGTACTTAGCTTTCGATGCTCACTAATAAAACTATAGGCCTAATATTCTTAAAAATACGCGGAGAACATGACTTCCCTTCCACTTATTGAAGAATACAGATTTTTATAAATTTGTAGTGAAAAAATATAGGCATTTATACAGGGACATCATTTTATTTTTACTAACATTTCTAATATTAACCTGGCTATACCTTTGGGTTAACGTTTTAGAACCTGAAACACCGTTTGCTACCCCCTTCCACGACTGGAGTTCGATGACACTGGTATAAAGTACTGTACAAACAAATCACTTTACTAGGTATAGGAGGGACGAAAAGTAGTTCATCCATTTACTTAAAGTAGGAAATATCGCAATTTTGAGTTTGAAAATTTCATTAGGTTTTTGTTTACTCAAAATACATTACTGTATTAACAATAAGTGTTTTTACTCACGAACTGAGCTATCTATTGGGACGTATTCATTATGCAGTGTACATTATAGTGTCTACAGCATATTAGCGTACAGTATAGGGAATGAAGTTAAATTGAAAAATAATCATAATATGGATATTTAAACATAGTTTTGAAAATAGTGGCCATTCATTTCGATACAGGCTTCAGTTCTTTTTTGCATTTATCGCACTATAGACTATTGTACCTAATCCCAATTGCCAGTTTCGTCCTTCCTACTAGTAACTCATAAAATTACTTAGACATGCTATCTAGTGTACGTCCAAGTGGTTTTGTCGCAGAGTCGTAGAAAGGAGGGAAATCACGTGAGTGTTAATTAACGAGGCCCTTATATTTAAGTTATTTTAAACAGTTGTACAATATTACGTAGACGTCCAGTTCCTTACAGAAATTAATGGTTTCAGAAAAGAGCTAAGACAGCCCAGCCACTAGCCTTTAAAGAGGGGCGAGCAGAAGCGGGTGGGGGAAACCGACAGTACCTGTGCGAAAACATGATTCAATATTCAAAGCTCTTTCGTCACTGGAAAACACGAACATATTTCTGGAACGTACTATGGTCACTAACTCAGTAGTTACTGTTCACTATGACCGGGCGACTTTGACTGCATACGCGGCCCTGGTTGTGTGGAGAACGGTTGGAAGTTTAATAGCAGAGAGGGTGGGAGTGAAGTACATTCAAGAACTCAGGTACAATAAAAATTGAAGTAAAAATAAAATGATGTTCCTGTATATTCTCTTACAAAAACGTTTCTGAAATGCAGGTCACAGAACATAAGAAAACAGGGCGTTCTCCGAAGTGACATCTCTATGCGACCGATGGCGAAATGGTTACACGGACCAACTTCATTGCAATTCGATGAAGATTATGATGTTGATAATGATGATGATGATGATGATGATAAGGAAGACGACGATGATGACGATGCTAGCATGGTGATAAGTTAAAAATTTAGGAAAGAAATTTAAATGAAATATGAAAACATGCGAATGATTTTAGATCTTCGTAATTTACACAGTTTACGAACCCGAATTTCCTGACACTGTTGGTAATAACAGAACAAGATCAAGTGACTAATTACCAGCCAGAAGCATGGCGAACAATTGAAGTTAGTTAAGCTTTTCCCTTTGCGGTTTGTATAATCAGATAGTGGTGTATTATTAGCGTAGTGCTTGGAGGAACTTATGAAAATGAGACGGCAGAACTGAGTTCCGCTCCCACATAAGGTGAAGACGTCCCAGGTGACGGAGCACCACTCCATCTATTCATTACTTTATACTGAGATACATGGATGCTTATGTGCCTTTCAGTCCTCATTGCTCTACGTATACCGAGAGTATCTCTTGCCCCTAGTCGTTTTGAAGTCATTATACTCCTGCACATTCGCTGGCAAATTCAGTGTTGCCATTTATGGTACAGTTGTACGGATTTGGTACAATTTTAAATTGTCTGTACAGTTGATTTTTGGTACAGTTTGACATAATTTGGTACGATTTGTAGTTTTTTATTTTGTAATAATTATGAAAACTGAGAATTTTACAAATGTTTTATGAACTACAAATTTTAAATTACTGGTTGGAACAGCATGATTATTCTCAATGATTAACAATGATATTTAGCCAAATTGAAGTTATGTCTAATAATTGGCAACATAAATTACTGGTTGGAACAGGATGATTATTGTCTATGATTAGCAATGATATTCAGCCAGATTGAAGTTATATCTAATAATTGGCAGCATAAATTACTGCTTGAAACAGCATGATTATTGTCTATGATTAGCAATGATATTTGGCCAAATTGAAGTTGTATCTAATAATTGGCAACATAAATTACTGGTTGAAACAGCATGATTATTGTCTATGATTAGCAATGATATTTAGCCAGATTGAAGTTATATCTAATAATTGGCAACAAATTACTGGTTGGAACCAGCATGATTATTGTCTATGAATAACAATAATATTTAGCCAAATTGAAGTTATATCTAATAATTGGCGATATAAATTACTTGGTTTAAGAATTAAATTTTTCCTTTCCTTCAATTCTCTCATTTACTGTAATCCAGATTACAGATGGTAATCCAGATGGTATAATTAATCAAAATGATCATGAGACAATAATGGGTACAGTAAAATCTCATTAATTCGAACCCCATAATCTGGACTTCGCTTAATCCTGTCAGCCAACAAAACATCTTGTCTAAAAATGGGAAATGCTACGTTTTAAAAGTGACGGGTATTCAAAAATCGAACAAAATTTTTCACATATATCCGTACTTTAAATCAATTTCTGCAGCTAGCGTTTCGAGAGATGCACGTGTGTAATGTAGTGTATTGCTTTAAATTTTATGTGTATTAGGTTATGTCGTTAAAATCTATAATAGACGTGTATTGTTGCTGTAAACGGAGTTTTAATTCACTTTCTATTGTTAGTTTAAGACATTTTAGTTAATCCCGACTTCCATTAATTCGGACACCTTATTCCCCCATTAGTCCGTATTAACGAGGTTTTACTCTGGACTATATATTAAAAAAAAATGAAACTCAGATTGTTGTAAATATAATAATAATAATAATAATAGTAATAATAATAATAATAGTAATAATAATAATAATAATAATAATAATAATAGTAATAATAATGATTTATTTTAGCTGGCAGAGTTAAGGCCGTAAGGTCTTCTCTTCCACTCAACCAGCAAAAAGTGTATATACATATGCATGAACTTACAAAGAATTCAACAATTTGATTTAGATGAGAGTTACATGTATACAAGAGTTATTTACGAATTAAACAACAAAATACTATGAACTATTAATTAAACACTGAAATAAACTGTGTAGCAGAATTAAACTAAAATACATAGAATGTTAATATATTTCAAATAATATTAGATAATAGCAAGAGATTATTATGAGACAATTAAAACACAGCACAATCAGGATGATGTCTAAAGAAAAAAGTAACAATGTAGTCAGTGATATTTTAAATCAGTATGAGGAGTGAAATGCTAATAAGGTTATCTTTTAAGCTGTTCTTAAAGGTGTTTGTTGTCTTGCAGCCCCTAATACTTTGTGACAAGGAATTCCATTGACGCGAGGTGGATATTGTAAAAGATGAGGAATAACAAGATGTTCTATGAAGAGGTATATTTAGCGTGCCACAGATAAGTGATCTGGTATTTACGTCGTGGTTAGAGTATAGATAAGAGAAACGAGACGAAAGGTAATTTGGTGTTGAGGTGTGCAGAATTCGAAAGAGTAAAGACAAAGAGTGTAAAGTTCTGCGTTCTTTAAGTCGGAGCCACGAGAGACTTGCGAAGGACGGTGATATGTGATCACATCGTCGGATGTTGCACACGTATCTGACGCACATATTCCGAGCTCGCTGTAACTTGACTGACAGTTCAGAACTTAGGTCACTTAACAAAACGTCACAATAATCGAAGTGCGGCATTACTAGGGTTTGTACTAGGGTAAGTTTTAGTTGCTGGGGCAAGAAGTTTCTCAAGCGACTCAAAGAGTGAATGGAGGAACAGATTTTTTTTTTATCGTTTCTTTAACTTGAAAATTCCAACTTAGATTATTATCAAAAAAGAAGCCAAGATACGAATTAAACAACAAAATACTGTGAACTATTAATTAAACAATGAAATAAACAGTGTAGCAGAATTAAACTAAAATACATAGACTGTTAATATATTTCAAATGATATTAGATAATAGAAAGAGATTATTATGAGACAATTTTGAAAATACAGCACTATCAGGATGAATTAATACCTTTTCCCAGAGTTGTAATTTATTGGGAGAGTACAAGACATTGGTAGATTTGATACGTTAAGTACACCAAAAAAAGTACAATTTGGTACAATTGATTGGAAATAGAATAGGCTGTTCAGTGACCTTTATATGAAACAAAGAGACAAAGTCAAAATAGGAGAAAAAATGTCAGAAGGGAGATATTGGACTTTCAATTCGGATCTCAGGTATGATATGTCTGTGTGTAATTGCAATTAGGAATTATTAATATTCCAGTTTTCCAATCTGTTGCCCATTAGTTAAATTAAGAAGGAGGGAAAATACCTATCACGTCACCTTTGAGATAGTCACAGTCTTCCCTGGAGATAAACTGTGCAGAGCAGCTGTAACTGTATGACACAGGTTTATTAATTCATCTGTAGACTGGTTTGTCTAAATGGATATGTTTCGTTTTTTCCCCCCATTGTTCCGCACTGAGTAATTTCAGAGGGATGCATGTTACGTAAACCCACGCTCATGCACGTGAGAATAATTATAATACATACTCACCAACAGGAAATGCACGAGGACCTGTCTGACGTAACTAATGTAACAGAGGGAGATAATATAAGCAACTATGTGAGGACAGTCCTCTGTTGGCGCGTTGGTCTATGATGTAGATTTCATTTTCTCTATTTCTTACGATGAGTAATAAGTATATATATATATATATATATGTGCTATTCCATATGAAATCTATCAGTAAAAAACCTCGCATTTTTTTTATACTCTAATTTTTTCCCTACTTATACAAGGTGCTGAGGGGAGTGCATTTTCAAAAATATACTATCGAAAGTCAAACGGTTTTCGTATTATTGAGCGACAAATTTAGCGTATTTTATAAAAACAAGCCTCTTTCAGCGCTCAGAACTCTGGAACCATTTACTGCAGAACATTGAACGAGAGCTTATTTTGAAGCTGACATTTGGTAGGTTATGTTAAGAAGTAATTCTTATTTTTATTGTACACAGAGAGACAGATAATCTGATTTTACTTGCTTTTAGGCTTTTTCGCCATTTGTAAAAATGTAAAAAAATATTGAGAAAAAAACCTTGCATTATTAAGAGGGATTCGGTATTGTTTGCTTAGTGGTTCGGCAATAAGTTTCGAGGGTATTAAATAGATTATTTTCACACGCCTAGACTTGAACGGCGCAGTACCCCACGCATTGGCCGAGAGCTGAAGATAAGCGAGCGTTGGGCATCATTTTACTCCTGTGTTTATAAAAACCTATGATAAAGCTAGCACAGCCATGACTGCTAGACGACACATCACGTGTTTGTCACCTGGCCTTGCTTGTCTCGGCTAAGCTCCCGTCTCACAGTCAGCTGGTTAGTTCACGAGCGTACTATTTATTTTCTTTATTTTATATTTTCAATACTTTCTTATCAACATACGTTCAGTAAAAAATATGTGTTTATTTGTACTTTCAATGCGGAATCTAACTATATATTTTTAAAATATTTTTTCCTAGCCAAAGGTGTCTTAATGAGGAAAAATCTAAATTTATCCATTTCCATAAAAAGTAATATAATCTGTTTATATGTCAATATGAACTTTAATTTCTCAGCATCAAAATAAACCATGATTTTGATCATTGGGTGAAAGGGTTTCGGAGCTACAACAGTTAAAATTGCTAATTTTATGAGAATACGATAAACTTAAATATTTTTAATTTAAATACTATGAAGTTCTGATTCCTCAAACTTTGCACAAACATTGTATCACAGTTCTCTACATACAAAAAAGTTTAATTGTATTTAGAAATTGTAAGGTCAATTTTCTCTATATTTCGGTCGATTTGAGATGGAATAGCTCATATACAGTATATATAGGCCTATATATAAATAATTTATCTTGTTTATTTAAAATATATGTAATAATTCCTTGGACATAATATTGTAATAGGCCTATTCTGCGCTCAACATAGTCTAACGCAGTTATGTCTTTCTACCAGCATTGGCACAGTTGCTGCACATTATGTAGTTCAAAAAGTTTTTCGGAGTCAGCCGAAGGTCTTGCGTTAGATATGTGCTAACTTTCTGTACTAAAATTACTCCTATAAGGCTGTTATTACGTACAAGGAAGGAAATTGCTTAGTTAGGGGAGTGAGGAGGATGTACCAACACTATAGTATTTTGCTTCTTAGAAGCCCACTTTGAAGGAAACTGACTTATGGTTCTATGAGACTGTTATTACGTTTGCTAGAAGACCACTTTGAAGTAAACTGACTTATGGTTCTGCAAGGTTGTTATTGCGTACACGGAAAGGAATGTTAATAATGTCAAAAGAAATGCTTATACAAATTTTGGCAGCTCGACCGCGATTAGGAGGTCGTCCAGGAAGTGATTTTTCCTGGGGTTATTTGCAGAAAGAAAACACAATTGCATGCAAAGATTTATTGAAACAGATACAGCAGTTCTTGCGCTATTTGTCAAGATATCTCCCACTGTAATTAAGACATATGCCATACCATGGGATCAATGTTGTATCCTCGTGTCGTAGAATTCAACCGCCAGGGATCGGAAGCAACGTTTGACAGCCGTCTGCACCTCTCTGTTGATCCTATTATATGATAAATGTCTCAGTTCCGGTGGGGAATATGTTGAAAAATAGCTCAACAATTGCTGTGTCTATTCCAATCAATTTTTTTTCAATTAAATTGTATTTTCTTTCTGTTTACGGCCCCTGGCGAACTTATTTTTTACGGCCCTCTTAATTGCGATCGAGTGGCCAAAATTTACATAAGCACTTCTTTTGACATTATTAACATAGCGAATGAAAAAAAAAAAAACTTTTTTATCTGCCCCCATCAGAATGTTTACTTATAAGCAAGCTTCGAGACTTCGGACCCGATAGAGCAGTTCAGGGGGAAATCCGCATAACGGCATACTGAGTATAGTGGTAAAGCGTACAGTGGGTTGGTGTACTGTAGAATGAATGCCAACAAATACGCAAGGGAAAACGCTCTGGATTTGAAGGTTCTGATGAATAATATCGTTTTCATACAAACCTATTTTCAAACTGTGTCTGAAACTATTACACGGTTAGAAAAGTCAGAGCAAGAGATGCCGGAAGCACTCAAAGTAGTTGAGGAAATGACGCAGAGAATTAATGAGACACAAGTACACCGGTTACTGAACGTGTAAAACAGGAGTGGAAATCAATTTTATGTAAAAAAAAAAATAACAGATATGGAACATTGTGTAATATAAACAGCAAATTGGTGGACATAGAGTCACCCGAGAATAAAGGACTGTCTCTTAGAGACTGCAATGATGCTAGATTTTTTCGTTTTGCTCCTATAAAGTCATGCGACGTAGAGCGCATGTTTTCACAGTACAAACTGTGCTTGGTAGACAACTGAAAAAAGATTTACGTTTGAGACACTGAAAATGTATCTTGAACATTGCAATTCGGTACTGTAACTGCAATTCCTAAAGATGACCAATAGGATAAATGAAGAAATTAAAATTGCTACATGTTTATTTCCACCATTAACACTGTGTATAATTAAATACAAATGCTTATAAAAGACAGGAGAATAAATGCTTTTCACATTCTTTTGACATTGTCATTGTCATGCCTTGCTACTAATGGCTCCTCTAGACGTATTGACATCATTGCGTATTCCCAGACTACCAAGAAAGGATATATAATTGATCCTACCATAAGGATTGAAACGGGGAGAAGCCAGCCGGAGGATGTCAATCAAGAAAAGATCAACATTTATCTGCCAACAGTTGATTACTTCAAAGCAAAATACCAGCTTGAAGACATTGAGGTGATTGGTCTTCTTATTGGAGCTCGTGGTGTGATTCCCAAGTTCTTTGAACGCTTTAGGAAGACTTTTGAACTACATCATAACTTCAGTTTTGAAACGCTCTTGCCAAATTCTGAGTCATCATATTCACCCTGTTTAATTTTTTTTTTATTTATTTATTCACTTTCTATTCATATATGTTTATTTTAATTTTCTTTCTACAAAATTTATGTAAACATTTAATATTGCAAAATTCATGTAGGAGAATATACTGAGTCCTTCTGGGCTACCTCCAATGGGAGGCAGTAATTATTATTTATTTATTACTTTCAGAATGTCCATATGTGTGCGTTTCCCCATACTACCGTACTCTACTCTAAATAGCAACGTTGTTACCTCAACACATCTCTACCTTTCACTACCTGCAGCGAGTCAACAACCTATAGTACAAGCACAGTAAACTTATTGTATCGGGTCCAAAGTCTCGAAGCCTGGTTATAAGGCACAATTATTACCAAAGAATATGGTTTTGTATTAGCTAGGCTATGCATCAACATCGTGGATCCTGCTTGCGTGTGGCACATAAACGTAACCACTGTATAAACTAGCAATATGGATATTATTGTGTATTCCTGTCTGGATTGACTTTCAGTGCATATTTCCTTTACTGACGTGCTGGGACGGTATTCCCTTACGCCCTTTGGCTATGTCACAGGTCAGGAGGAGGATCGCGTTATCTGGATACTTGACGCCAAGTGTCAAGATATCTCGCGACGTGTCTCTAGCTCGCCATTGCGGCTTGCATTTCAAAGTAAGGCCGCAGGATATGGGGCATAAAGTTGTCCGTAAAAAGAGAGACACAATTCTTGAAGCCTGGGGAGTTTTAGCCCCGGGCTAGGTCAGAACTCAGAAGTGCAAGAAGAGTCCATTAATGAAAAACATGTGCAGTTTAAAGTTTAAAATAAATCAACTGTATGTACAGATTGATATAGTACTGTTCCATGACCTGCATTGCAATGGAATGTTCATTTTTCCTGTTTGACCGCAAAGGCGTTAAGTTTATAATCATAAACTGTACGAGGATCTGACATACAGACCTATTTTCAGGATAGTTTGTGCATTTTAATCTCAATATAATAGTAATACGCGTTACAAGAGCGGTATGTTGAAGTTTTCATGTTCGAGGAAAAGTTTGAAATAGAGAAACGTAGTTGAGCTTTTTTAATTTCCGAGAATTGAAAGAAATCATACCGCTCGTGTATCGTACATTATTTTGTGCGAAGATCGTTTATTACATACCTGAAAGAGGAATTTCTAATTAGTTGCAATGAAATCTCCATCTTGGTTTCTGTTCAATGACGGAAAATTTACAAAAAAAAAAAATATGTCTTCAACATTGTTGCTTTAAAATGTTTTCTGTGATTACTATACTCCAGCAGGCCATGATATACGTCTGTCTTTTTTTCCCAAAGTCTATAAATGCGAACTTACAACAAACGGCTTCCTTAATGTTACATGCATCACGAATGCAGTAACTTTAGTGGAGTTGTAGAGTTTACTTAATTTTTGCAAATATTTAAAAACAATAATTAACAGTGCAATTTAGGTGAAATTGCAGTGGTAAGTTTCCAATTTATAATTATTACTATATTGAACGTCTCTAAATATATGTTAAAAGCCTAAAGCAGTAAAATCAATATGTCACTTAAGCGGTAAGAAGAGGGAAATTGTTATATGTGTTCGGTTGGGAATATTGAATGTGGAATTTTAGACTTAAAGCGGATTGGTTTTGTGCGGAAACCAAGCAAATACGCACGATCTCGCACAAACACATTTTACATACAGTCAAGACCAGAGACCGGAAGTTTAGGCATTATGAATCATTAAAATAGGCAGGTAAAAAGGCATCATAAATAGCTAAAATAGGCAGGCAAAAGGGCATTATAACTAGCTAAAATACGCAATAAAAGGCAATTACAAAAACCTTCCACTAGACCCACAACCTTATACTTTCCACAAAGGGATTTCGGCAGCAAGAAAAGCTTTACATAAGTCGAATGAAAAATGAGATTTTCGACTCGATGTTGCAATTATTTATTTATTTAGTAATTTATTTATTTATTTAACCTTCTCTTCCCCTCTACCAGGGGATTACAACTGCAATATTAAGAATACAATTACAATTATAATTACAATTAATATTAAATTTACAAATACAATAAAAATCAAAGTATTAAAAGATTAACTGACTAATAAAAGCTAGACAGCTTATTGCAAAAGTTAAGAAGAGAGAATTCTTTTTTTATTAACTAAGTAAAAATTAAACCTATTCTACGCAGTAAGAAAATGCTTAATAAGTTTGCTTTCGAACGCTACTAAATTCCGACAGTCTCTTATGTCACTGGGTAGGGTATGTGTATGATGATGAATACGATGATGTCTTATGTGTTGGTATGGCTAGTATGCGGCTATTTTGCGTGCGTGTGAAGAGAGTATGATATGATGACAGGTAACTGAAACGGGAGGCAAGGTAGGTAGGTATAGAGGTGTGAAGGACTTGGAAAAGGAGAACAAGAGAATGAAAATTTCTACGTTCGTTAAGCCGTAGCTAGTTTAGAGTTTGGAAGGATGGGGTAATGTGGTCAGCGCGACGGACATCGCAGACGAAGCGAACACAAGAATTATGAACACGTTGTAATCTTTGCGACTGGTTGACATTGATGTCAGTCAGTAGAGAATCACAATAATCGAAGTGGGGCATTACTAGTGTTCCACTAGTTACTGTTGGAAGCAAAGAAATCTTCTTCCCAGTAGCCTTGGAAAGAGCATTTTTGTGTTTGGTTGTACTGATATGTTGCGATATGAAATATTTAGGTAGCTACAACAACGTCGCAATGAAAACTAAGGGCTATACTACACGAACGTTAAAAACGTTGCTTTGATAGGCGTTGGTAACGTGTGAAAAATGTGTAAACTACACGTTGCGTTAGGGACGCTATGTTTGGTTTCAGAACTGCAATGGATATTATACAAGTTGCATGTGTAGCTCAGCTATGTGTACAATTAATAAGTCTGTCTCAAAAAAAAAAAGAGGAAAAGGAGATGGTGGATTCATCCCGCAAACATTAAGAGACTTTAGACAGGAAAGTTTTATACTGCATTTGAAAATCACCGACAGTATCCCGACAAGTTTTTTCTCTACTATAGAATGTCAATAAAAACTTTTGATGATCTTTTGAATTTAATTTCTCATAAAATTAGGAAAACTGATACTGTAATGAGGAAATCAATTCATTCTGTCGAAAGACTGGTTGTAACATTAAGGTAAGTAATGAAATTTGCCTCAATTTGTGATGATTATATTTTTATTTTATGCATAATATGTTGAAAACTAAGAAATCAGTACTGACTGAAATTAACAATGAACTCAGAATGATTTGTACTATCGGCAATAACACTCAACGGCGACATATCTGACAATTGGGACATTCTTGATGTTGCCCGTTGCCCGTTGCTCGACAAGCAGGTTTCTGAACACTTCAGAAACTTTGAAGCGGGCTTGAATTGCAAGTTCTGGAGGTAAATTGTCCAAGCTTAGTTTCCATCCTTGTCATTCTCTCTGTCTTGTCTTTGTATGGCCACGCTCTCTGATAATGTATTTGTAATATCCCTTGTTGGATTTTTTTGGATATCGTTTACATTACCGGTACTCTCATGACCCGAAGTAGCCTGAGAAATAATACCATCCGGTATGTCTTCTTGTTTAGGTGGAGGTATATTCGAAATGGTTTCATTCTCACCAAGAGTAGGTAGTAAAAACTGCATTTGCTTCACAATATCCAGTCTGTTGTTATGCAGTATGAATACGTTTGCAAAAGATGGCGTTGCCAACGCAGACCTCTGCGTTGAAACTTCCCAACGTCGAAGCAACGCAATCAAACGCAGCATTTTTAACGCTTGTGTAGTATATTCATGCAATTATACAAGCGATTATATTACCAAAAACCAAGTTCCTATAAAAGAACGTTGTCAACGCTACGTTTTTAACGTTCGTGTAGTATAACCCTAAATGAAAAATAACCGTTCAAAATAACGTTAGACCCGCACTCATTGTTGCCTTGTCAAATAAACAGAAGCGATAATTAAAACGCTTACTGTTATACATTTTTGCACAGCAGTACTCATTGTTGCAAAGACAATATGAACTGACTGAAAGACAATAATATGCGTTCGGTGAAGTCACTTTCATTGTAGCGGTTATAGAAATAAATTAAAATAGGCCATTTTTAATAATATATTAACAAATAATAGATAAATAATCAAATAAAAGCAAAAAAAGCATATATTTTGTAAATTAGGCATTTATATTAAAAAGGCAGAAAAGGTCAACATAAAACTGTGATGTTTCAATCACAAAGGAATAATTCGTACAGATTTTCTTTCAAAATGAAGATAGATTTAACACATTTAAAAAGGAATTCTGCCAAAGTTCCGGTCTCTGGTCATGAAATTTATCAGTAATACATTATCATAAAAATAGTACCTATTGCAATGGCATTAGCTGTTATGAGAATACCGCATGGCTAAGTCAACCTGCAGAACACTGACTTAAGACGATCGCGGACCCGAGTTCAAAACCGTTTTTCTCTGAGTTCTTCCGGTTTCCCTTCGTTATTTCACAGACTCTACCTCGTATTTTTGAATTTGCAGGTAAATCAAAAATTAATTTGTCTCAAAATAGACACACCTTTTATACATGTTTTTTGCTTTGCAAGATCTAATTTAGGACAAAATATTAGAATTTTGTGAACAGAATAATAACGTATTTATTTTAATTAATAATGAAGCTGAAATAAGTGACCATTTCTGTATATATGTAATAATAACGTAATATACTTACTTACTGGCTTTTAAGGAACCCGGAGGTTCATTGCCGCCCTCACATAAGCCCGTCATTGGTCCGTTTCCTGAGCAAGATTAATCCAGTATCTATCATCATACCCCACCTCCCTCAAATCCATTTTAATATTATCTTCCCATCTACGTCTCGGCCTTCCTAAAGGTCTTTTTCCCTCCGGCCTCCCAACTAACAACCTATATGCATTTCTGGATTCGCCCATACGTGCTACATGCCCTGCCCATCTCAAACGTCTGGATTTAATGTTCCTAATTATGTCAGGTGAAGAATACAATGCGTTCAGTTCTGTGTTGTGTAACTTTCTCCATTCTCCTGTAACTTCTTCTCTCTTAGCCCCAAATAGTTTCCTAAGCACCTTATTCTCAGACACCCTTAACCTATGTTCCTCTCTTAAAGTGAGAGTCCAAGTTTCACAACCATAAAGAACAACCGGTAATATAACTGTTTTATAAATTCTAATTTTCAGATTTTTTGACAGCAGACTGGATGATAAAAGCTTCTCAACCGAATAATAACAGGCATTTCCCATATTTATTCTGTTTTATTTCCTCCCGAGTATCATTTGTATTTGTTACTGTTGCTCCAAGATATTTGAACTTCTCCACCTCTTCAAAAGATAAATTTCCAATTTTTATATTTCCATTTCGTACAATATTCTCGTCACGAGACATAATCATATACTTTGTCATTTCGGGATTTACTTCCAAACCTATCTCTTTACTTGCTTCAAGTATATTCCCGTGTTTTCCCTAATCGTTTGTGGATTTTCTCCTAACATATTCACGTCATCCGCATAGAAAAGCAGCTGATGTAACCCATTCAATTCCAAACCCTCTCTGTTATCCTGGACTTTCCTAATGGCATACTCTAGAGCAAAGTTAAAAAGTTAAGGTGATAGTGCATCTCCTTGCTTTAGCCCACAGTGAATTGGAAACGCATCTGACAGAAACTGACCTATACGAACATTGCTGTACGTTTCACTGAGACACATTTTAATTAATCGAACTAGTTTCTTGGGAATACCAAATTCAATAAGAATATCATATAAAACTTCTCTCTTAACTGAGTCATGTGCCTTTTTTGAAATCTATGAATATCTGATGCACCGTACCCCTATACTCCCATTTTTTCTCCATTATCTGTAGAATACAAAATATCTGGTCAATAGTTGATCTATTACGCCTAAAACCACACTGATGATCCCCAATAATTTCATCTACATATGGAGTTAATCTTCTCAAAACACTATTGGACAAAATTTTGTACGACGTCAACAAAAGTGATATTCCTCGAAAGTTACTACAGTTAGTCTTGTCCCCCTTCTTAAAGATAGGTACGATTAAGGACTCCTTCCATTTTTCTGGTACAATTTCCTTTTCCCAAATAGCAAGTACAAGCTTATAAATTTCGTTAGATAATGCGCTTCCGCCCTCTTGTATGAATTATGCTGGAATTTGATCGATACCTGGAGGCTTATAATTTTTCAGAATTTCTATCGGAATTTCGACTTCAGAAAGTGTGATAAATGTAATATAACATGACATAACTTTGTTTCCTATTAGTCAGGCCTCATAGCCGTATGCCAGTGTCAGTTTGGCCAAAGTGTTGTATACTCATTCTATTATGACCCTCGTCTAAAGACGGCTTGAACAATGAATTTTTTATTATTGTCAATTTAACGAAATACGTAACTATCTTTTGCAAACCCATGTCTCCTTAATATGATACATTGTAGCCGAAATATTTGAAATTATTAATTTGTTCCAGTATTATACAGGGTGTACCTAAATTGGTGTCAAATATTTCGGGGACGTGTTCCTAACATCAAAACAATTAAAAAAGTTAACAAGAACATGGGTCTGAAAACCATTCTTTAGGGAGTTATTAAAGGATTTGTCCCTTCATTGACCGCTCATTGTTTGATGGTTTTTTGTTTGTTTGTATTTTGTAGAGCAAAGAAATCAGAAGAAAATGTATTCTGTGAGTGAACGGAACGAAATGATTTACATCATTTAATTGATGATGTGCCTCTGGACGTCGTCCAATGAATGTGTTTTTTACACGATGCTACTCCAGCTCATTTCAGTCTGACAGTTCGTAATTTTTTAATGATCAATTTCCCCAAAGATGGATTGGTCGAAGGAGATTGATTGCATGGCCTGCTCGGTCGCCTGATTTGAATCCAATGGGTTTCGTCGTTTTTGGGGACATTTAAAGTCCCTTATTTATGCGACTCCTGCACTTAATGTTGATATTCTGAGAGCGTATCCAAATGGATTTCACGAAATACGAAACACTCCGAGCAATTTTTGTAAGATTAAATTTTGTCTTGTAACTCTGAAATAAAATATTTTGAGACCAATGTTCATATGAACTTTATATAATGTTTTGGTGTTAGGAACATGTCCCCGGAATATTTGACACCAATTTAGATACACCTTGTATTTTATTGCCAATGCATATTTTGTTTGCAGTAATTGGTCCTTTCCCTTCAAAGCTGTATTTTTTTTATTTATGTAACTGAACGTTGTTTTCCTCAATATTATAAGAACCGTCAAGAAAAAAAAAAAATATATATATATAAAATATGAGGTCCACACCTGTGGAGTAACGGTTAGCGCATCTGGCCGCGAAACCAGGTGGCCCGGGTTCGATTCCTGGTCGGGGCAACTTACCTGGTTGAGATTTTTTCCGGGGTTTTCCCGCAACCAAATATGAGCAAATGCTGGGTGACTTTCAGCGCTGGACCCCCGCATTATCACCTTCATCTCATTCAGATGCTAAATAAGCTAAGATGTTGATAAGGCGTCGTAAAATAACCTACTAAAATAAAAAAAATATTAGATGAAGTCAGAATAATTTTCACGTACCAATCACAATGCGATTGAGAAATGATGCAATTTCAATTAAAACTGTGCAAACCCTGTTTAGTGATCCACAAATCAAAGATAAGTTATGCTACATCAAATCTAATGTCCGATTCCTGCCTATTTCGATTAAAGGTTTGGAAAAATGTGGTGTTACTTTAATGGAACTAATCAACCTTGCGAAAAAAAAATGTAAGCATCTCAAGGGAAGTTGAAGGTAAAGTGGGGAAAAGTGTAAAGGAAAATTCAATCACAAATATTATCAAAGATGTTGGTTGTAGTATTCTTTATTCAATTCCTGACATCCTCTCAGGATAAGATTTTTCACTAAATGTTGATCACGATTTTGATTTAATGCTACAAATTCCAGATATAGGTGTGATTTAAATTTATAAATCTATAGGCCTGTAAGCGTTCTACAAATTAAACACAGATACTGCATTTAATTTAATTTATGAGGCGCAACATTCCAAAATGTGTAAAATCCACCGGTGGACGAAATAGAATTTGATACTTGTTCTTACGTTATCTTTCATGCTGTTGAATCTAATCGTTTCAAGTCGTCGTATTTGTAAACTGTGAAATGAGTAAGTTATTTAAAAGTGGTAATATGTAGTGTAATAAGAGCTTGTCCGGTTTACGATTAATTCAGTTTCTCGACATTTCTGTAAAAAAAAAAGTTTCTTCGACATTTCTGTAAAAAAAAAAAACATTTATTCGACATAAACTATTTGAAATTATGCTCCCCATATATTGAAAGAAAACGGAGTTCCAAATCAAATTATTACAGCCTTTTACAGTACAATTTATGCGACCTACAAAAAACACAAAAACGCTATTATAACCAGTTGTGAACTTTCAGACTTTCAATCGATAAACTGCGGGTTTAGGCAGGGATGCTCGCTCTCTCCATTATTATTCATTACATACATGAACTCCCTGATAAATAAACTGGAGAACACAGGAAGATGTTGCATTCAAATGAACATAAATACGAGTACGAAAATAGACACTGCCCTTTTTGCAGGCGATCAAGTTCTTTTAGCTAAATCCAGAGATGATGCCAGACTAAATTGAATTGTAAAAAGTACAATAAGGAGATTTAGCTTCACCAAAACGTTTGAACGGAGCCGTCATTTTCAGTTGACTATCTATGCGGTAAACAAATAACAATCACAAAGCATGTTTTATAGTACCGTAAAGAATTTTCAGTTTTAAATGTTGGCAAACAAAGAAACAAATGGTAGGGAGGTGATAAAAACAGAAAAGAGTATATAAAATTAGAAGAAGGAAAGTGCTATAATACAATAAAATAGGTATTGACTTACTAAAATTCTACTTCACTAATGTTAGCTTCACCAAAACGTTTGAACGGAGCCGTCATTTTCAGTTGACTATCTATTCGGGAAACAAATGACGATCGCAAAGCATGTTTTACAGTACCGTAAAGAATTTGAATTTTGAAATGTTGGCAACAAGAGCTGGGGAAGTGATAAAAACAAACAAATGCTAGGGAAGTGATAAAAAGAAATGCTAAGAAAGTGATAAAATTGCAGCGATAAACAGCCATGATTGGTTGTAACACATCCTTTCGTACCCTTTTATTGGTCAAAAATAGTATAACGTAGTAAAAGTGTAATAGTCAACTTAATAGTCTTAATGCATTATTATTATTATTATTATTATTATTATTATTATTATTATCATTATTATTACTATTATTATTATTATTACATACTTACAAATCGCTTTTAAGGAACCCGGAGGTTCATTGCCGCCCTCACATAAGCCCGCAATCATTAGACTATTATTATTATTATTATTATTATTATCATTATTATTATTATTATTATCATCATTATCATTATTAATTTCATAAATAATATTTTAAAACTTTTTCTGTGAAAATCCCAAAATATGTATCATTATAACGACATTTTTACTTTATTTATTTATTTATTTATTTACTTATTTATTTATTTTATTGGTAGTAAGTTTGAAATGAATGTAAGTCAAGGTCCCAGATTATTAAACAAATTTTATTCCAATATTATTTTAACCGCGAATCCTCTCCAAATTAATAAAAAAAAAGATAAAAAAATTGTATTGGATTTATAGTTTGGGTTTAAACATATTAAACATTATTTAATCTGTATTCACTCTCAATTTTAATTTTGTTTTGTCTGTATTGGAATCCCCTTCTGAACACGAGTCTTACTCATTCAGGAGTGGGCTAGTTTATCTTTCATTATATTTATTAACTTGTATTCATTTCAAACTTATTAGGAAGAAAATAAATAAATAAATAAATAAAAGTTAATACAAATTAAGATAAACTAGCCCAATCTTGAATGAGTAAGACTCGTGCTCAGGAAGGGATTCCAATACAGACAAAAATAAAATTAAAATTGAGAGTGAATAGAGATTAAAAAGTGTTTAATATGTTTAAACCCAAACTATAAATCAAATACAATGTATTATCATTATTATTAATTTGGAGAGGATTCGTGATTAAAATAATTTAGAATAAAATTTGTTTAATAATCTGGGACCTTGACTCAAGCTATAATAAAAAGGTGCATTGATTTTACATTTAGGTTCACACAAACGCAGAGAATTCATATTTTTGTTACAGCTTCTAAATATTATGTAATTATGAAAGAATACAATAATATGCAAAAACATACACTATAAAATTATATTTTCTCAATGGGAAATATTGTTGAGTGCATACATTACGATCTTCATAATTATGTTTTAATCAAACAGAAAAAAGTTGTTATTACATAACTATCCTAGCCTTAGTCATTACAATCTTTTCTGCCAGAATAATTTCACTCAGTTTATCACCACATAAAATTTCACTGTCGTAAACAATAAAACGCTTTCTCCTTTAATTTTCGTAACACAAGAAGATTTTAAAGCAGTAAACGAATTCAATAGCTCATCGCCTGCGATAAAATCTGTACGGCAGATAACTGATGTCATTGTTCGCGTTTCCCCTCTTTGCATCCATCCTATGCGTCGGTCTGCTGGGATGGAAATTCCGGAAGAAAGTCTTGGGTTTTGCAGTAACATAACTATGGAATACAGCACAACTAAATTACCCCATTACACCACCATTACTGCCTCGTACATTATCATTCTGAAAACTCCATCCTTCATGATAGCGAAATTACCCATACGAACAATGTTATCTCTCCCTTTCTGCAACATCGTATTCCTGAGCTGTGAACGGCCTGCCCGCCATAATATTGCGACAGAAGAGTCATATGTGTTCGGTCCTTTGCCTCCACTGCCGTCATCAACGCCTGTCCTCTCTTCTTCCCTTCCTTCACCTGTTCTTCATTCTCAACAACGGCCCACATTCCACCTGACATCTCTATCTTTCTCTCTGTATCTCTATAGCTTCCAGCCTCCCTATCTGTCGTTATTACAATGTGGAAGAGGTGGGGAGATCCCCTCAAAAATACCTCGATACATTCCACAAGTAGTCATGCCGACAGGTGTCTGAAGTTTGTAATCTCAGTTTGACAATGATTATATCTCTTCAAACGATGCGATTAAGTTATTTGCAGTATTGGAGTTTCAACATATAAAGCTTAGATAACAGCAGTCCACGCCTACGAGTAAACGAACAACATATACTTTAGGCTGTATAAGCTACATACAGTATGTTATGTATTATATGCAAAAACCGGACAAGTCCAAAAATTTCAATTTTTAGCATAATAGAGTTCTCTTCTTTTCAAGCGGCATCTATTGACATAACAAGTTTTTACAAAAACGGGTTTCTGCTATTGAAATGAGTGTTTGAAAATGTTGCGTTTCTGCAAAAAGCGGATTAGTCCAACGTCTTTCTAGCAAAAGACGGACAAGTCCAAAACTTCCAATTTTGAGCATAATACAGTTCTCTTCACTTCTTTTCAAGCGGCATCTATTGACATAATAAGTTTTTTTTTTACAAAAAAAAACAGGTTTGTGCTATTGAAATGAGTGTTTGAAAATGTTGCGTTTCTGCAAAAAGCGAATTAGTCCAACGTCTTTCTTGCAAAAGACGGACAAGTACAAAAATTCCAATTTTGAGCATAATACAGTTCTGTTCACTTCTTTTCAAGCGGCATCTATTCACATAAAAAGTTTTTACAAAAAAAAAACGGGTTTGTGCTATTGAAATGAGTGTTTGAAAATGTTGCGTTTCTGCAAAAAGGGGATTAGTCCAACGTCTTTCTAATAAAAGACGGACAAGTCCAAATATTCCAATTTTGAGCATAATACAGTTCTCTTCACTTCTTTTCAAGCGGCATCTATTCACATAACAAGTTTTTACAAAAACGGGTTTCTGCTATTGAAATGAGTGTTTGAAAATGTTGCGTTTCTGCAAAAAGTGGATTAGTCCAACGTCTTTCTAGCAAAAGACGGACAAGTCCAAAAATTCCAATTTTGAGCATAATACAGTTCTCTTCACTTCTTTTCAAGCGGCATCTATTGACAAGTTTTTTTTTTTTACAAAAACGGGTTTGTATTATTGAAATGAGCGTTTGAAAATGTTGCGTTTCTGCAAAAAGCGGATTAGTCCAACGTCTTTCTAGCAAAAGACGGACAAGTCCAAAAATTCCAATTTTGAGCATAATACAGTTCTCTTCACTTCTTTTCAAGCGGCATCTATTGACAATTTTTTTTTTACAAAAACGGGTTTGTACTATTGAAATGAGCGTTTGAAAATGTTGCGTTTCTGCAAAAAGCGGATTAGTCCAACGCCTTTCTAGTAAAAGACGGACAAGTCCAAAAATTCCAATTTTGAGCATAATACAGTTCTCTTCACTTCTTTTCAAGCGGCATCTATTGACAAGTTTTTTTTTTGTTTTTACAAAAACGGGTTTGTACTATTGAAATGAGCGTTTGAAAATGTTGCGTTTCTGCAAAAAGCGGATTAGTCCAACGTCTTTCTAGCAAAAGACGGACAAGTCCAAAAATTCCAATTTTGAGCATAATACAGTTCTCTTCACTTCTTTTCAAGCGGCATCTATTGACAAGTTTTTTTTTTTTTTACAAAAACGGGTTTGTACTATTGAAATGAGCGTTTGAAAATGTTGCGTTTCTGCAAAAAGCGGATTAGTCCAACGCCTTTCTAGTAAAAGACGGACAAGTCCAAAAATTCCAATTTTGAGCATAATACAGTTCTCTTCACTTCTTTTCAAGCGGCATCTATTGACAAGTTTTTTTTTTTTACAAAAAACGGGTTTGTACTATTGAAATGAGCGTTTGAAAATGTTGCGTTTCTGCAAAAAGCGGATTAGTCCAACGTCTTTCTAGCAAAAGACGGACAAGTCCAAAAATTCCAATTTTGAGCATAATACAGTTCTCTTCACTTCTTTTCAAGCGGCATCTATTGACAAGTTTTTTTTTTTTTTACAAAAACGGGTTTGTACTATTGAAATGAGCGTTTGAAAATGTTGCGTTTCTGCAAAAAGCGGATTAGTCCAACGTCTTTCTAGCAAAAGACGGACAAGTCCAAAAATTCCAATTTTGAGCATAATACAGTTCTCTTCACTTCTTTACAAGCGGCATCTATTGACATAACAAGTTTTTTTTTTACAAAACGGGTTTGTACTATTGAAATGAGCGTTTGAAAATGTTGCGTTTCTGCAAAAAGTGGATTAGTCCAACGTCTTTCTAGCAAAAGACGGACAAGTCCAAAAATTCCAATTTTGAGCATAATACAGTTCTCTTCACTTCTTTTCAAGCGGCATCTATTCACATAACAAGTTTTTACAAAAAATGGGTTTGTGCTATTGAAATGAGTGTTTGAAAATGTTGCGTTTCTGCAAAAAGCGGATTAGTCCAACGTCTTTCTAGCAAAAGACGGACAAGTCCAAAAATTCCAATTTTGAGCATAATACAGTTCTCTTCACTTCTTTTCAAGCGGCATCTATTGACAAGTTTTTTTTTTTTTACAAAAACGGGTTTGTACTATTGAAATGAGCGTTTGAAAATGTTGCGTTTCTGCAAAAAGCGGATTAGTCCAACGCCTTACTAGTAAAAGACGGATAAGTCAAAAAATTCCAATTTTGAGCATAATACAGTTCTCTTCACTTCTTTTCAAGCGGCATCTATTGACATCACAAGTTTTTACAAATACGGGTTTGTGCTATTGAAATGAGTATTTGAGAATATTGCATTTTTGCAAAAAGGGGATTAGGGCAACGTCTTTCTAGCAAAAGACGGACAAGTCCCTCTAGAAAATATCATGAAGATGGCATTAATGTTGTGTTCTTTTGTTTCATCGCCATATTAGTTGTTATTGTCGGTGTTATTGGTTAAATATTTCGTTTTACAAATGAATGATCATCAAAACAAACCAAATCCAAAAAAAGCAAGTCATCGTAATAAGAGAATGTTGAGTTGGCAGTTGATATTAGCAGTAGGTGTGATGCGTGAGAAAAGCTACAATAATAATAATAATAATTCATTTAGTGTTCTGCCCAAGGGCAGGTCTTTCACTGCAAAACCAGAAATCTCCAATCTTTCCTAGTTTCTGCCTTCCTCTTTGTCTCCTCATATGATCCATATATGTTAATGTCGTCTATCATCTGATATCTTCTTCCGCCCCGAACTCTTCTCCCGTTTACCATACATTCCAGTGCATCCTTCAGTAGGCAATTTCTTCTCAGCCAGTGACCCAACCGTTTCTTTCTTCACCCATTCTTTCCAACACACCTTCATTTCTTAATAATAATAATAATAATAATAATAATAATAATAATAATAATAATAATAATAATAATGATAATAACAATAATAATAATAAGAATAATAATAATAATGTATTTTGAGTAAAGTTTATGTTGTAATTAGAATAATTATTTTTCGGTACTTACTTGTTATATCCGACGTGCCAAGAAGAATGGAGCCTGTGAAAAGGACAAACAGAATAAGAAATGAAATTGTGCTAGAAGGAGTGGATGAGTAAAGAATAATGCTGAAACTGATCAGGAAGAAAAAAGAAATTGGCTGGGTCACTGGCTGAGAAAAAATTGCCTACTGAAGGATGCACTGGAAGGAATGGTGAACGGGAGGAAATTTCGGGTCAGAAGAAGATACCGGATCTTCTTAACAACACTTAAGATACGTGGATCTTATGCGTAGAAAACATTTTCATTGAGGAAGATAAAAAAGTTAAATTTTTCTTTCACCATGTCAATAATGTCAAAAGAAGGGCTTACACAAATTTTGGCCACTCGACCGCAATTACGAGGCCGTCCAGAAAGTGGTTTTCCCTGGAATCGTTTACAGATAAAAGCACAATTTCATGGAAAGATTTATTGGAACACATACAGCAATTTGTTCCGCTGTTTTTCAACATATTCCCCATCAGAAATGAGACATTTGGCATACCGTTTCGGATCCCAGGCGGGAGACTTCTACGACACAAGGATACAAAACTAGATCTCCTGGTATGACAAATGTCTCATTTCCAGTGGGGAACATGTTGAAAAATGCCGCAACAATTGCTGTATCTGTCTCAATAAATCTCTCCATTAAATTGTGCTTTTTTCTGTAAACGGTCCCAGGGAAAATCACTTTCTGGACGACCTTGTAATTGCGGTGAAGTGGCGAAAATTTGTATAAATATTTGTTTATACATTATTAACATGGTGGAAGAAAAAAATTAACTTTTTATCTGCCCCTATAAGAATGTTTGCTTGTAAGAGGAAGGCGAAAAAGAGGGAAGATTGGAGAATGCTAGATTTTGCAACGAAAGATCTATCCTTTGGTAGAAAACTATAAATAGGGGTTATAGACCTGCAATTATAAATATCCGTACGTCACATAAAGGGAAGACAGGGACATGTACGTCTTTAAATGATGGTTAAAATAAAATGTTGATGAAGAATTCATTGAATAAACGCCTGTTAAACTGGAATTGCTTTATGCAAAAAAAGTGTTTTAAAATTGACTTTGTCAGTAGAAAAATGCACTTGGACCCGCCGGAGTTTCATCATGAGTTTACAGTATGAGAATATTCAATGACGTAGCTATTCTGACTATTCCGGGAGGCTGCAGTAATAAAGTACATGGTTTTCCCACAATTACTTAGTGTATGAATAATTCTCTCAGCTTCTTCAAGTCACGGCTATTTTCTCACCGGCTGCAGTATTTACACTTTGCGCTTAATGATCCTTGTACAGTAGCATCGCAGTAGGAAGTTGACATTTCTAGAAAACCATGTATAACTCAGCAATAATATTATACAAATCTTTCATGTTTGTTACTCTAATAACGAACATTAAATGTTATAGCTTGTAACATTCAGTGAAGACAAATATAACCTAGAGAGTCGTATGTTTTTACTAATGTAATGATATTTTAATCTTTTTTTTACAATAATATCAAAATGGATAGAGTATTTACATTAAATATAATCTGTTTTTCAGTTATCATTTTTAAAACTCGCAAAATTAGTTTCATATTTTGAATTATAATTTGTTTTAAACTTACTTTAGAGTTACAACATTTATGAGCACGAATTTTTATTACGCTAGATGGAAATTTAATTATTTCCACTTTATATCAATAACTTGTAATTAGTTTGTACATTATAAACTGAATAACATTTAAGTGGTTCACTAATAAGAAGATGTTTTCGCACTTGATTTATCTATAAAACTTTGCAAATGTCTGGGGAGATACGCTTGTACAATTAGAGTAAACGCAAAATATTTATCATTTGAAGATTTTCTGTTATATAAATCTCTGGTTAACTCTATGGGATATTCATTGATACGGCACAAGCGATAAAATGTGGAATTACAAATTATTCCAAGGATCCATGTTCATTCGGCGGCAGCAAAATGAAGATTTCTGCCTCTCTTTCTGGATGTGTTTTCTTGCCTTATATTTGCCTTGTGTTATCGCAAGTATTGTCCCTGTACCGTTTTTCTAGCAGAAGTTCCAGCTTTGCCTGTTGGTGTTTTATAGTCTTTTTATTCTACCATACTATAATATGCTAAATACATGTTACGTAACTGTATCTTAATGATATGCATTAAAGTGCTGCTATTCATTATGTTATTCCAACTATCTATTTTTCAACTAAACATGTGCTATATCAATTAATATCGTACGCGCAACAATCCGCAAGCCTTGAAAGCAGCAATCCAAAATAACAGGAGCGAGTTTTGAAAGTCATACTGATCGAATCACTCAAATAAACATCAACCCAACTTGAAACATTCCACTGGAAGCTATTCTCCAGATAAATTTCTCAAACTACACAATCACCAATGTGTATTTAAAATAAAATCAATTCTGTTTATGTTAGTTTTAATATTGTAATAAATTGAGTTAATTTTCTTTGTTTTGACGTGTGGTACTTTGAGATTAAAATCTTCAAACCAAAGTCCTGCAAAAAATTAATAAATACGGTGTAGGCACAAAAGTGATCAGTGCCTGGCATCTGTTGCACTAGTCGGGAACACTCTGAAAAGACACTCATGGTCCGTGCCTGCCATCTGTTTCATGATCACCGTTTTATTATCAGTAAAGTTACGTGGTAAAATCTCAAAACTTAAACATTTAATCTCATCTTAATTACTGCCATTATAGGCTTCTTGCATGATATACTATTTTAAACATGAATGCATAATGAGGCAAAATGCTGATTTTTTATTTTATTTTAAAATGAGCAGTAATATTATATAGGCTATGTTTACAACAATGGAAAATGCAAAACAAAATAATATAATATAAATAGTATATTATAATCACATAGTCGATTTGTGTGTGAACAATTATTATGAAACATAATTTTCATTAATTTGTATCAAATTTCAATAACTCACTTGCTATTTTTTAATTGTGTTTATGCTCGACCATGCCGAAATGTGCTAATTATACACCCGGTAGCAGTCCTTTAATGCATGTCATTAAAGTACACCTACTCATTAAAGTACAGGTCTTCACCCAATGATAACTCAGCTTACATGTGTTCAGCCAATGACAAGTCAGCTTTGTACCGTTATAAAACCGCAAGTATCGATTATTCTCGGATATGCAATCGAAAGAGAATTAGCGAAAAGTCACGGAGGCTGGAAATCCAATACTGTCGCAGAAGGTTATGTTCTGTTACTATAATAATTAGCGTTAATTGTAAATAATATTCAAATAAATTCAATTTGTTATCTCGTTTTTCAATGTCGAATTCAATAATCAAAGTTATAATATTATCAAGTTTAACGGGACTACGTCAAGGTCAATGACATTATTGTTCCTCGGAAAAAATCAATACTTTCGCGTCTGCGCACATCTCACAATTCACGACTTAGAACAATGTCACTTCCGATCTTGTCAGATACCTACAAATAAAATGTATACATCTGAATACGGGTAATTTCAAGTTAGAAATATGGTCGAGCATAAAAAGTCGTATGAAACTCGCCTATAATGGTAATTAAGAAGCTCGTATGAAAATTATGAAACTCGCTTGCGCTCGTTTCATAAATATCCATACTCGATTCTTAATTACTATCATTATGGGCTCGTTGCATAATGTACTATTTACTAACAATTAGTATTTCATGACTGGAAAAATGACCTAGTGAACTACTTACCTCACCTCATCTCACTACATCTCGCCAAAATATTGTAAAAAACTGCAAAAAATTGTAAAAACTTGTAGAAACTTACTAAATAAAGCGTAAAAATTGTAAAATATTGTAAAAATTTGTAAAAATGTAATTGTAATACTGTAAAATCTGGACTTGTTCCACATCTTAAAGCTTCATTGCTCATGTACGATCTATGGAATATAATGAATGAATGAATGAATGAATGAATGAATGGATGAACTTGACCTCAAATATTTGTTTGTCACAAGTTGTGCGAATGATTTTTCGACATTGTCATAATTTTGAATCATAAACTTATTTTTATATACTACCGGGAATTGTCTTCGCAAAAAATAAATTGAATTGATTGTTATCATTACCATAGCCTAGGTTAAGTTCACGATGTAGCGTATTGTTCACAGCACAGGAGTGGTAAGCCCAATAAGAGCCAGGCTGAGGTGCAAGTTTTCGAAGCCCTTCGATCTTCGGATTTTTAGCTCAGCACTTAAACAACTGCGCTATTACTAATAATAATAATAATAATAATAATAATAATAATAATAATAATAATAATAATAATAATAAACTTCTAGTTTTGAAATTAATATATTCCATTTACATTAATGTTCATTCTAGTACCGTTAATGTAGTTATTGAACTAACCATCTAAGAGTTATCCATACAACAATTTTATTATAATTCATAAGCTCACACGCGCATGAGAATTCGATAATACTGTATTTCATCCTCTTACATGTTCTCACGCCTCCAGTTATGGCCTATTAGGACCTTTCGTGCTTCTGTTAGTCTGACAGTGTGAATTCCGTTTCTGAGATGGAGGCATCTGCAAGACGGAAATCATTAACTCATGAGAGAATAATGGGAGAGGATGGTCAGCGCAAGTGAATTTCGACTCTTCAGGGACACCGGCCTTTCGGGTTTCTTTGCTCTCAAAGGAAGCCACAATAGCACTTCATACTCCTTAGAAATTCGTTATTCTCAGACGGGATTGTACCCATGAATATCGAAACTCCGGCATCTCGATGGGTATTCGTTTATTGAAAACCATCTTGTTCATGACCATAATTTATACATTTTTATATACTGCTAAGGGACTTTGGCCTGTTCTGCCCTCATTTTATATTTACGTTATAGTTATTGATCTATTCGTCATTTGATAGGTCTATTTCCTTCTCTACTTCAGTGCAACATTAAAGCAGTGTTGCTGAAAGGTAGAAATAAGGCGAAAGAGACAGATACAGGGACATCATTTTATTTTTACTAACATTTTTAATATTAACTTGCCTATACCTCTGACTCAACGCCGTTTGCTACCCCTTCCACGACTGGAGTTCGATGATACTGGCATAATATACAAACAAATCACTTTACTAGATATAGGAGGGAAGAAAAGTAGTTCATCCATTTACATAAACTAGGATATATTGCGCTTTTGTGTTTGATAATTTTCATTAGGTTTTTGTTTTATCAAAATACAGTACATTATTAACAATGAGTGTTTTTACTCACGAACTGAGCTGTCCATGTGGACGTATTCATTATGCAGTGTATATTATACTGGCTACAGTACACTATAGAGAATGAAGTTAAATTGAAAAATAATCATAATATGGATATTTAAACACATTTTTGAAAATGGTGGCCGTTCATTTCGATACAGGCTTCAATTCTAATGTGCGTATTACCGCACTATAGACTTTTGTACCTAATCCCAATTACCAGTTTCGTTCTTCGTGCTAGTAACTCATGTTGAAATAATTCTGTACCTACTCTATAAAAGAGTACCTTACGTACTGTAAGTTCAATCTTCACTTCTGCTCGATCCGAAAAGATAAAATTACTCAGACATACTACCTACTGTCCGTCCAAGTGGTTATGTCGTAGGGTCGTAGAAATGAAGGTAATTACGTGACAGTTAATTACTTAACGAGGGCCTTTTATTTAGCTTATTTTAAACAGTTGTATAATATTACTTAGACGTCCAATTCCTAACAGAAATTAATGTTTTCAGAAGACAGCTAAGACAGCCCAGCCACTAGCTGGCGAATAAAACTGGTGGGGGAAACCGGAATACGACGTAGGCAAATGGACGAAAGTACCTGTGCGAAAATGATTCAATATTGAAAGCTCTTTCGTCACTGGAAAACGCGAACATATTTTTGGAACGTACTGTTTACTATGACCGTAAGGTTACTATATGCGCCGTCGGCTCTGTGTGGTGAACGGTTGGAAGTTTACTAGTAGAAGGGGTGGGAGTGAAGTACATTCAAAAACTCAGGTACAATAAAAATTGAAGTAAAATTAAAATTATGTCCCTGTATATACCTTGAGGTGTCAGGTTATATGCATTTCATAGAACAGGATAAACTAATGAGAGGGGAATTGGGAGAAGAAACATTAAAAGCTAGATGAAAATGCATCCTTGCAAGGGAGTTCCGGGCTGAGAAAAAAAACTGAATATGTGAGCTCCAAGCTTGTTGGCCACTTGTCTTCGATCTAGAGGTTAAATAAGTCTCTGATACGTTTGTAACATTTAATCCTACGCTACTAATTTCAACATAGAAGAACAGGTTCACAACAGGAAACATTTGAGGGGCTTAGAACAAAAAGCAGGTAATAATAATAATAATAATAATAATAATAATAATAATAATAATAACAATAATAGCCTAATGTGTCCCTTGAAGGGCAAAGGCCTCCTGCTAGAGGGTAGCTCTGTTTCACTAACGCGGTGAGCTACTCCGCGTCAGGTTGTGTCTAGTGTTTCTTTGTCTGGTTGGAGTTGATTTCGCTGTCACTTTGATTAATTTGATTTCACTAACACTTTGATTATATTGAATGCACTATCACTGAGTCAAATTGGGATGTTGTTTGTGGCTGACACTGTCTTCATTTGTAGTCGACTTCCAATTGTTCTCCATGTTCCCCTGCTTCTTGCTATTCTGGACCATTGCTGGCCTGCTTGTGTTGTGTAGAAGTCTGCCCAACTCTTCCTTGGTCTGCCTCTGTGCCGGTCTCCTGTGCGCGGGTCCCACATGGTGGCTCTGTATGTCCATCTTTCGTCTTTCATCCGCGCGATGTGGCCTCCCCACTTCCACTTCAATTTGTTTGCTAAGTGACATTATTTAAAAAATGAGGTAAGTGCGTGTTGTGATAGCCCAAAAGGATGTTTCTATGGGATAAAATCAGGTAAGTGATCACACTGCAGTGGTGCTATATGGGCATCATTTCACCAAACTAGTGTATAATATTCCATTGCATGTAGAACTTTAACTGTAATTTCCTCAAAACTAGGTTTCTATCATTTACCTGCTTTTTGTTCTAAGCCCCTCATTTCATCTGGCACCTTACTTTTACTATCAACATTAATAGTCTTCTCCAACAAACGCTTCAATACCTGAATTGTAATCTTAATTTTTAACACAAGTTCAATACTTGTACATTCTACATAAAGATATCAATATAATATCAGGTTAAAATGGTTACTTCATTATACTCACAGTAAACTTGTATGACACAACAGTTAAATCTGCTTTGTAAACAAGTCTTCATATTCAGCATATTAGCATGATATTTCCCAAAATTGTAATTTGTTTTAAATCATGAAGACTTGTAATTTTATATCTATTTATGTATATTAGTTTAAGCTTTTAACTTTTGATATCAAGGATATATATATATATATATATATATATATATATATATACATATACATATATATACAGGGTGTTTAAAAAATACGGGGCATAATTTCAGGTATGTATTTTGCCACATGTAGACAATCAAAATAGTTCATTACAACATGTGTCCGGAAATGCTTCAGTTCCGAGTTATGGCCTTCACAACATTGAAATTCACCGGAACGTTTTTCTTTCCGCAGGTCGTTGTCATTACAGAAGATGTTCGAAATTTCCACCTCCTGCTTGAATACAGACCTCACATCGATGTCTCATTGACCTGCGAACACGATCCCAAACTCCAGGAGTATTGCGTAGGTATGTCGTCAGAACATGCCACAATTCGATTCCGAAGGGATTCCAAATCAGGCACCGGAGACGAATAAACCAATAATTTTAAATGGCCCCACAAGTAGAAATCGAGAGGGTTCAGATCAGGTGAGCGTGGAGGCCAAGCAATTGGGTCACCTCTACCGCTTGATTTGAATACATGTCGCACAGTCTAACGCCTACACAACACTGAATGTAACCTTTGCTTCGGAATGAACTGTCAGAGTGCCCTCTTAATGTCTCCTTTGACGGCAACGACCTGCGGAAAGAAAAACGTTCCGGTGAATTTCAATGTTGTGAAGGCCATAACTCGGAAATAAAGCATTTCCGGACACATGTCGTAATGAACTATTTTGATTGTCTACATGTGGGAAATACATACCTAAAATTATGCCCCGTATTTTTTAAACACCCTGTATATATAAAACAGAGGTTATTATATTATGAATGCAATTATGGTGTCTGATGATGTCGCATGTAGTGACGAAAACGTTAAAACCAACAATTAAATATGTAAAATAAAGGTTTTATACCTTATATGTATGTATTTATTTACACTGCAAGTAGGCAAGCACCCGGTGGCAATGGTATATACAATATTAACAATACACAATAAAATGATAACCAATACACAATAAAATTTAGAATACACAATACAATTTTACAACACATCTACAATTTTATAATTATATTATTATATTATTTATAATTATATTATTATATAAGATATATAAATCCGTGACGGAACAACATTAAATTATTTATTGTATTTCAAGGACTTATCTGAAAAACTCATTCAAAATGAATTGTAAAAGTTTTTCTGCCTTGCGAGATTTTCTACTCGAGGGCAAAATATTAGCTAACTGTCCAATTTTGTGAATATAATAATAATAATAATAATAATAATAATAATAATAATAATAATAATAGTAATAATAATAATTAGAACACGAAACTTTATTCACTAAAAAATATGCATGCAATTATGCAGTAAAAATTGTTGAAATATGCTCTACAATTGAAATTTATGCAGTAAAAATAGCTTTTAGAGGTTCAATAATACGATATAAATTAAAATAATTTGAAGTAATATGTGTTAAGAAGTCATGTTGCATAAAAGACTGAAAAATGCTGGGTTTATAGTGAAAGACCTGCCCTTTAGCAGAACACTATGAATGAATGAATCTCATTTTTAAGTTTCTTCTGTTACCACGAATGCCTTTCATTGTTTGATTCCTGTGCACGTTTAAATATACAAAATAAAGAACAGTTCATAGAACTGTTAATAAGAAATGTGTAGTTGGTATTAATTCACTAGTTAATTTATACGTGAAGTTCGGAACAGTGACTACTGGAGAAGAATATGTTGATATTTAATGTGCGGATTTGAGTAGACTCGGTGCAGAGTTTAATATGGATAAGGTTACAAGCGACATAGAACTACAGTACAGTATGCGCTCTTTGTAATATTGAAGCTGATCAGGGCGTCGTGACGCTGCTCGGAGCTCTGCCGTCCTACCGTGCGACGCGCTGCAGTAGCTGAGGAGGAATCCTGCTTCCATTATGCCTATTGTATAATATATCCAAAAGCTAATAATTACGCCAGTTTGTTTTGTGAAATGAACTTCCGCTAATTACGTAGCTAATATTGTTCCAGCTATACAACGTAGCTCCTACCCTGTTCATATAGGTACAGTCCCTTCATATGTACAAGAGACCTTTTTACGTTTCGTTATAGGTTTACTAGTTTCTTTGCTCATTGAACGTATTGTATAATGGGTATTGAATACATATAAAAATTACAGAAACATATAGAACTATTAGAAATATCCGAAAATAGTACACCACTACTGATCTCTCTTTCTCAAACATCTTAAATGAATTGGTACATGTGTATTTTTTTTAGCAGACAGATAATGGAAAAAAATGTGAGTATAAGGGTACAATGCATCAGTTATTCATAGATTTCAAAAAGGCATATGATTCGGTTAAGAGAAGTTTTATATGATATTCTTATTGAATTTGATATTCTCAAGAAACTAGTTCGATTAATTAAGATGTGTCTCAGTGAAACGTACAACAGAGTCCGTATAAGTCAGTTTCTGTCAGGACAACAGAGAGGGTTAGGGAATTGAACGGGTTACATCAGCTGCTTGTCTAGGCGGATGATGTGAATACCTTAGGAGAAAATCTACAAACGATTAGGGAAAACACAGGAATTTTACTTGAAGCAAGTAAAGAGATAGGTTTGGAAGTAAATCCCGAAATGACAAAGTATATGATTATGTCTCGTGACGAGAATATTGTACGAAATGGAAATATAAAAATTGGAAATTTATCTTTTGAAGAGGAGGAGAAGTTCAAATATCTTGGAGCAACAGTAACAAATACAAATGATACTCGGGAGGAAATAAAACACAGAATAAATATGGGAAATGCCTGTTATTATTCGGTTGAGAAGCTTTTATCATCCAGTCTGCTGTCAAAAAATCTGAAAATTAGAATTTATAAAACAGTTATATTACCGGTTGTTCTTTATGGTTGTGAAACTTGGACTCTCACTTTAAGAGAGGAACATAGGTTAAGGGTGTCTGAGAATAAGGTGCTTAGGAAACTATTTGGGGCTAAGAGAGATGAAGTTACAGGAGAATGGAGAAAGTTACACAACACAGAACTGAACGCATTGTATTCTTCACCTGACATAATTAGGAACATTAAATCCAGACGTTTGAGATGGGCAGGGCATGTAGCACGTATGGGCGAATCCAGAAATGCATATAGGTTGTTAGTTGGGAGGCCGGAGGGAAAAAGACCTTTAGGAAGGCCGAGACGTAGATGGGAAGATAATATTAAAATGGATTTGAGGGAGGTGGGGTATGATGATAGATACTGGATTAATCTTGCTCAGGAAACGGACCAATGACGGGCTTATGTGAGGGCGGCAATGAACCTCCGGGTTCCTTAAAAGCCAGGAAGTGAGTAAGTAAGCTTGGTGTATGTCAAGAAGTTGCGCAGTGGTTAATGGACGATTTCATTTAACATTAAAAAGGAAAGTAGGACTGCACAGGTTAAATTTTAGGGCAAACTCTGCTATTTCGTGGTATTTTTTTTTTAATTCACCATGAAATTATACCAACAACAAATGTAATTTTTATGGATAGTACAAATGCTACAAGATGTACAATTACATAGAAGTTGTTCATTGAACTTTTGCAGTGACGTGAGCGGAGTTTTTTTGGAAATTGCTTCAAGAGTTTTGGGAGCTATCTTTGAATTTTTGAGTAAATGCACCATCCGATTTCCTTTGTTAAAGGAAGATATTTTTGTTGTGTTTTGTAGTCCAAATTGTTTTCAATTTTAAGTATTGACATTGTATACTTCTTGGTCAAAAAATATATACTTATCAATGCACTGATTATGCAACAGAGCCTTACCTTGGTAGGTTAATTTCTTAGCGTTTTTCTCATTGCACGAGCCCATTTTTCTCTCATTAAATTCTCTGGTGGAAGAATGTTTTGTTACGTTATGTTTCATTTAACGACGCTCGCAACTGCAGAAGTTATATCAGCGTCGCCGGTGTGCTGGAATTTTTGTCCCGCAGGAGTTCTTTTACATGCCAGTAAATCTATTGACATGAGCCTATCGCATTTAAGCACACTTAAATGCCATCGACCTGGCCAGGGATCGAACGCGCAACCTGGGCATAGAAAACCAGCGCTATACCAACTCTGCCAACCAGGCCGACTGGTGGAAGAAACTCTCTATTACGGCTAGTACCAACATTATTACTGCTGGTATTGACACTATTAGTGCTAGTATCGATACTATTATTGCTACTACAAACACTACTACTTCTACTACAAATACTAGGCCTACTACTGCTAATACCAACAGTACTACCGCAACTATCATGCCTACTGTTGCTAGTACCAATAGTACTACAACAACTAGCAAGGCTACTACTGCTAGTATTAACAATACTACTGCTAGTAGCAGCACTAACTATAGCTGTTATTGATGCTGCTGTATGTCTAAATATATTTTTTAAGGAATCGAAGGTACAATACAACAGTTCTCTAGATAGTGAGAAACGAATGAACAATACTAGGGAGGTGTATGATCCCCTTAAGCCCATCTTCTACCTGTTGTCTTCTGAATTCGCTTGTTAATTAGCCGAAGGAATGAATGCATTGCCATAGTCATTACCGACATGGCTTGTGACTAATCAGGATGGGAGTTGTGTACGTACTTACGAAATTTAATTGGAATAATTCTAGTAAATGCCTTGCATTAATACTTACACCGTGTGAAACATATTTTTGTTTGTAATTAATCCTCTTATCGATCTTCTCTTTATCTGAAGGCAGCACAGTACATAAGTTTTTAAAGCGATTTAACAATGACTTTTAGTTCTTGCGCCTTAAGAACAAATGAAAAACACATTTAAAGACCATCAAGAGATATCGATAATGACAGTAACTCAAATTTCTTCCTATTAACAAAATGGTCTGATGCACTGTCTTCGTCTGGGCCTTATGGTGTTAAACTTTACAGCCAAATGGTTGATACATTTGAGTTTCTTGTAACATAAAGTTGCCAGCATCGTCATGTAGACGTGTAAACGGTGGTGGATTGAATATTTTACGAAACCTGAGCTGGCGGGAACGTGTCACGAAACATAGAGGAAGGGATATTGCAGCATACGTAGTTATATGAAAGAAACATATAATAGTACTGTGAGTAATGTTTTTTTATTTTCAACCTTATGACCTATCATTAGTACAAGTACTGACACTTGCTAATACATAATGATTATAAAATAAATATATTAACCTTTTCGCCTGTTAAGGCACCATCAGATTATATGGTTTTATATACTACGATATCTAAATATGTTGTATAGTAGAATTGTCAAAATTTATATAACAAGGAAGAGGATCACGAATTCTATATATGTTGCTTAATATGGATTAAAATGTATAAATGATTGATTAAATGGCAAACTTACTAGTGTTAATTATATAAACACTGTGGCTTACAGCTGTTTCGGTGTGTACTGTACACCATCATCAGAGCCTACTAGATCTCGGCGTCATCTCGACATCGTTGCCTGTTGTAGGGGTGCGTTTGCGTGTTGAAAACAACATAGCATACAGAACAGAAAACACACTACAAAGACATCTCAACACACAAACAACACAAACAAATAAATACAACAACACAGGCGTATACAAACTCACATGTAATAGTTGCGACAAGTTCTACATTGGACAGACAGGCAGATCATTCCAAACACGCTACAAAGAACATATTAAAGCAATAACCAGAGGACACAATACATCTACGTATGCCGAACACATAACCAATGCTAACCATACATACAATAACATAAATACAGACATGGAAATCCTACACATACAACCCAAAAACCAAAACCTCAACACACTAGAACAATATGAAATATACAGACACACTAAAACACACCCTAATCAAATTCTCAACACACAGATCAATTTCAGAACACACACACTATTTGACTCCACTTTTCAACACGCAAACGCACCCCTACAACAGGCAGTGATGTCGAGATGACGCCGAGATCTAGTAGGGTCTGATGATGGTGCACAGTATACACGAAACAGCTGTAAGCCACACGTGCTTATATAATTAACACTAGTAAGTTTACCATTTAATCAATCATTTATATTTAAGTGTTTAAAGTAGTGTATGCAAGATTCAAGAGGGATAAAAATGTATATTTAATATTCTATTTGAATTTAATATTACAATTCTAAAAGTTTAAAATGTTTGAAATGTATCTATACATAAAGCTCGTGTTACAATAGTTATTTATCCAATTATTGAGATATGAGCATCATTATCGCTCAAATGTGTTCCGCAAGCCGAGTTCTGTAATTACATGAGTGCGGAAATTATGCTCATCCCACTAGTTGCAAACAATATTTTATCCGCGTTTATTTAATAATACGTTTAAAGCGTTCATGATACGATCGTTGACTCAGTGCGATAATCATTTACATATCGCACTCAGTGCGGTAACGAATATCATTACCATGGTGATATCACGATGGATAAGTATCCATTATCAAACCAACGCGGAATAGTAATATACGTTACAAGAGCGGTATGTTGACGTTTTCATGGTCGAGGAAAAGATTGAAAAAGCGAAACGTAGTTGAGCTTTTTTAATTTCCGAGAACATGAAAACAAACATACCGCTCGTGTATCGTACATTACTTTGAGCGAAGATCGTTTATTACATACCTGAAAGACGAATTTCTAATTAGTTGCAATGAAATCTCCATCTTGGTTTCTGTTTAATGACGACAACTTCGGAACACCAAAATATCTTTCTTCAACATTGTTGCTATAAAATGTTTTCTGTGTTTACTATACTCCAGCAGGCCGTGATATACGTCTGTCTTTTTTTCCCCCAGTCTATAAATGAGAACTTAAAACAAACGGTAAGGTTATGTAATGATTTATTTTTCATTTTAATATTTTAACAATATTATTTATATAACATATTGCAGTAATAACATCGGCATCTGGAATCTTGTCGATTTTTTCACGGCTTCCTTAATGTTACTTGTACCAGGAATGCAATAAGTTTCGTGGAGTAGTAGACTTTATTTAATTTTTGCAAATATTTAAAAACAATAATTAACATTGCAATTTAGGTGAAATTACAGTGGTAAGTTTCCAATTTATAATTATTACTATGTTAAACGTCTCTAAAAATAATATGTTAAAAGCCTAAAGCAGTAAAATGAATGTCGCGCTTAAACGGTAAGAAGAGGGAAATTGTTATGTGTGTTACGTTGGGAATACTGAATGTGGTATTTCACACTTACCGCATATTGGTTCTGTGCGGAAAAAAAGCAAATACGCACGATCTCGCACAAAAGTATATTACATGTGTTACGCTTAACACAAATTTAATTTAAAGTTAAAATATTGTGGAAATTGTAAAAACCATCGTCATTTAGTGTATGATGGTGTTGTGTTTGAAGGTAAGTGGTTTAAAAATACTTGTGTATGTTAACATAATAATAATAATAATAATAATAATAATAATAATAATAATAATAATAATAATAATGATTTATTTTAGCTGGCAGAGTTAAGGCCGTAATGCCTTCTCTTCCACTCAACCAGCAAAAAGTGTATATACATATGCATA